>NC_091749.1:62127570-62396034 GCF_043380555.1 Nothobranchius furzeri
ATTGTGCGGTAGTCGTGGATGGATGTGCAGAATAGTAAAACAGCTCCAATAGTAAGTAATCCTCCCCTTGTTGTGATCCTAACAACATATTTGAATTTTAAAAATCAACATTGAATTTAAAAGATTGTTTTAAATATTACTGATGAGACATTATTCTATCAAACCTCAGTGCTCTTTTTAAGACTCATTTATTTGGTTTTCAGAGAGCACTCAAAACCTCAAAAGAAAGACCTGACAGACCTTTCATTTAGTGTTGGCATGCGCCCGCCAGATCCCTGGTGAACACAAGGCAGATGTTGAGCATGTAGCACTGCTCTACTGTGCCTCCTAAAGCCTTTTCACTGTCTTTCATGCTCCCCTGCCACCTCCCTAAGACATAAAATAATCCACAGATAAAGTTCAGAGATCAGGAGGAAATGCAACACAACTGTTTCCGAAGTACAGCCCTGTAGTGACGTATTGCTTTAGCATTGTTGTTGCTTTACAAGCAAACACAAAAAGCTGATGCTGCAGTCATTGTCAAATTTACAAGTGCCCATTTAAGTGCTGCTCTTGTTGCCCTCTTTCTTGGCTTCCCTCTGGGTGATAAGGGAATTGTTGACTTAATTCCATTAACTTTGTGTTGCTCCTCAATCTTTTGTGGCCAGACCATCAGTGCTGTGGCTCGGCTGTCTTTTTGCAGTTCTGCATCAGCGCTCTTGGATAGAACATGACAGTTACATTAATGTCTCCATGTAAATTGCTGTCTACATGTAGGAAACAAGTGAAAGGAGGAGAAAGCATGGAACATTTATCGCCCCGCATGACAGGGGAAATTACAACAAAATTCATTGTGTGCAGCCCCAGATGGCCACATATATAATAGTGTGCTGCAATTTTACTGAGAATCCCACCAGGAAGACAGAAAGCACTCACACTGTGCTTTTTAACCAAGCTGTGGAAAAATTAAGGCAAATGGGATTCGAGGCTCGTGTTAAAACCGTTTTACAGACATGTACTGTAAACACGTTTATGGAATTATACCAATCCTATGGGCGGAGTTTTGAACACTAGTTGTTTGTAATTTACGGATGAGGATTTTGTTGAAATGTTTGAGTGTTTTGATTCAGAATCGCAAGTAAGTGAAAGACATACCAACCAAGTCTCCTCCATTAAAGCTGTTTTCCATTAAAAATACATTCATACTTTTGGCAGTAAAATTAATATTTTCTATTTTCTTTTAATGATTGTTTGATTCTGAAAGCAAGTAAATGCTTCTATAGCATTTTATTCAATTCAATTCAGTTTAACAACACAAGAGTCGCCTCAAGCACTTCACACAGTAAACATTCCAATACAGGTCATTAAGCTAATCAGTAAAAAGGTTCCTATATAAGAAACCCAGCAGATTGCATCGAGTCAGAGTCTTTACAGCAATCCTCATACTAAGCAAGCATGCAGCGACTGAGGAGGGGAAAACTCCCTTTTAACAGGAAGAAGGTACAATAACTACCTTCTGAGGCCCTGTCCACACGTAGCCGGGGATCTGCCAAAACGTAGATATTTTTCTACGTTTTGGCCTGTCATCCACACGAAAACGGAACTTTTTAAAAACTCCGGCCAAAGTGAAGATCTGTGTTTTCTCCGTTTTGGGTGTCTGCGTGTGGACAGACAAAACCGGAGTTTTAAGGTCCACAACGTCACTTTCCGCGACAAAAAAATGCTGACATCACGTGTGCGACCTGTGTTTACACTAGCCGACAGCATGTATGCCCTCAGAGCTGCGCTCGCTTTATCAATTGTCCAAGCACTTTTTGCTTGTTTGTTTTTGCAAGTGAAATTACTGCTCCTTGCGGAAGACCACAGACGAAGGACGAGGTTAAGAACGGGGGAAGTACTGCCGCCTACAGGTCTGGCATGTCCTTAACATCATATTTATCTGGGTACGTGTGGACAGAGTTTTTTTTAAAACGAGGTGGTGTGGATGCAAGTTTTTGGAGGGGCGGATATTCGTTTGTAAAAAAACCCGGCTACGTGTGGACTAGGCCTGAGTCACTCTGGTTTACTAGCTCCTGTTCTTTAAACAACTCTGGAGATTTTGCTGGCTTGTGTCGAATTACAAATGCCGGTGTTGACTCGGCAACCTCGTGGGTTCACAACAGAGTCTTATCCCTCTTTAACCATTATGAAAGGAGAAAGACCGACAACGCCCCAGCCAGCTGAGAAGGACATCTGTTTCCATGTAACCTTCTTTCCTATATGGTTGAGACATCAGACTGTTTTGTGATTATTTCATAATAAATTCTTACATATTGCTCCCTTAAGAGTGATTTAAATAAGACTCAGATTAATTAAAACATTTGTTTCTATCACCCAAATGAAGGCAAACTTCTAATTTTGTACAGGTAAAACTCAAACAACTAAACTATGGTGCAAATGTCCATTTATGTCAGTAATTTAGACCGAGGGATCATCTAAAAGGGCTCAGGAACCCTTTGCAGGTGTTGTGATTAATTAGCTCATTAGAGTGAGACACTGAGTCTTGAAAATTGAACCTTTTCCTTGATTTACCAAACATTATTGTGTTGGAGTAACACAGTTGGAGAGCTTTGTTAAAGCAGAGGATGCTGCCTAATTAGGCAAAAATGGCAAAATTAAATCTGGTATGCAATTGATTATGCAACAAGTTGGAGAAAATAAATTAAAAAAGACAGAATTAAACCATTTCTTGATTTTTCCTCTTTTTTGTTACACATTAGCCAAGTTGAACTGGAAACACACAAAATACAGATCAGGTTTTATTTCACTTGAGAGAAATCAAAGTATCTCTCTCTCTCTCTCTCTCTCTCTCTCTCTCTCTCTCTCTCTCTCTCTCTCTCTCTCTCTCTCTCTCTCTCTCTCTCTCTCTCTCTCTCTCTCTCTCTCTCTCTCTCTCTCTCTCTCTCTCTCTCTCTCTCTCTCTCTCTCTCTCTCTCTCTCTCTCTCTCTCTCTCTCTCTCTCTCTCTCTCTCTCTCTCTCTCTCTCTCTCTCTCTCTCTCTCTCTCTCTCTCTCTCTCTCTCTCTCTCTCTCTCTCTCTCTCTCTCTCTCTCTCTCTCTCTCTCTCTCTCTCTCTCTCTCTCTCTCTCTCTGTGTGTGTGTGTGTGTGTGTGTGTGTGTGTGTGTGTGTGTGTGTGTGTGTGTGTGTGTGTGTGTGTGATCTCAGGCTATACTGAGAGACACACCAGTAGTTTATTTGAAGTGAGGTGGGAATCCTAGACTTCAAAGTACATCGAACACAAAGGTTGTGCTGTAAAGATGACAACATTATGTCCCGCAGACATGTCTAAAGAGGACTCTCTTTGACTCGTCTGTTGTCCTGGTAAATTTGCAGACGTGTCTGACTTCACACTATGTCACACGTTCAGACCTAGAAGCTGTTCTCTAGCTTATTTCAGATCTGATTTAGTTTGATAAGTTTGATACGGAGCACCTGTGGTGATTAAGAATCATTCAAATTGTGCAAAAGTATTTTTTTGAGTCACATTTAATAACAAAATTGCAATAATAATAATTTTAAAAGTATATTTCTCCAGGCATACATAAATGTGTGAAAATTTTCTAAACCTAATGAAAATCTACAGTAATAAATTAACCATCGTTCTGGATTACTGTTAAAAATTTAACTCACATGAATTTAAAGATGGTGGAATTCCTTGTAAAGCAGGTTTTCTTGTCTCAGGTTTGAAATATAACACCTTCAGCATCGCAATAGGGAAAAGTGACAAGAATAAGAGATATTTCTATTATTACGCAATTGCTACAGCTTTTCTGCAGGGACCCAAACAATATTCCTTTTGCACTGTGTTATCCATCATGATAATGAATGGCAGTAACTTATCCCGGGACATAAATCTGGCAAGCTCCAACAGCACTGTGACACAGCATTTAATTACAACGCATGTCTAATTGAAAGACCCCCGGAAAAGAGTGAGATGTCTCTTTGGCTGTAGCAGGGTTAAAAAAAACTTAATTAATTATGAGGCACCTCCCTCCCGCTTTATTCTGAGTCACTGGCGTCCCTGCCTCAGTGAGCTGATGACATTTCAGCCTCCCTTTCATCCTTCAGAGAAATGAATGGCGTGGCAGGAGCGTTATCAAATGAGCTGTAGAGCCAGCCAGTGAATATGTCATTGAGTGTGACATATTCCCTGAGTATGACTGCTCCCTGAGTGAATTGTGATTTATCTGTAGGGCTCCCTCATCATGTTAACCGACTTGTTACCAATGTTGGTCTCTCTTCCGTTAGACCAAGCACGGGTACGGAGTAGATGGAGTTAAACACCTTTTAAGTTGACAGAACGAGGAGACAAATGATCAGAAGTCCATTCACTGTTTCGCCGCTCATGAGGGGGAGAGTCTCTGCAGCAAGTCCCGCGACCTGCTCTTGCCAGATGCTTCGGACAGACTCTCGCCGTTCTGCTGAAAACGGCTGATTTTTATTGAAGATTACAGGAATGTTACATACGTAGTTTGCCATACACACACGTAATTCTGCCATCTGCACCTGCAGACGCACGTCAGCTAATAGCCTTGTTAATGAAAGACCAATTCATCCCAAGGACATGCAACCTTGAGATGATCAGGACACATCCTGCAACATCCTTTGCTAACAAAGACAGTTGTTCTTGTATTGAGGAACTGAAGGAAGGAACGCTTTCACTCCCTTATGCAGCTGTTCAGCTTGAGCAGAAAAGGCACAGAGAGGTCTTTGATATTATAACAAGATTCCATGAAAAGGCATATAATAATGTATTTATGATAATATATAAGGGGCAAAAGTGAGAGATACATATTTAATCATATAAAAGAGCTTATAATAATATATGAAAGAGCTTATATGAGAGATATATATTTTCAATCCCCCTTTTGAACTCTTTTAAGAGTTCAATAAAGATATAAGAAATCAAAACAATAACACCAAATTCCATCAAAAAGAATCCAATAAGCAAAGTTTTTTTAAAATACCAATACAAACAACCAATCAGATTACATTTACTCATCTTTCTAGCAGTAAACCAATACAAAAAACATGATCATACTTTCAACTGAACATGTTACAACATGTATGGATCGCATGCAACTCCATATGAGGGCGAAAAACCCTAATTATCATATGTTTATAGGGAAAATTCCCCCATGTCCCCCCATTTGTCATATCTCAATTTTGGGGCGAACACCTGTTGGCATAGAGTGTGCATGCCTAGGACATCAATGATCAACAAAAAATAAAACAAAACAAACAAAAAAATCATAAAAATGAACTGGTGAAGGGATGGTTACATAAATCACTGAACATTCTCACACTCTAACAACATCTTCTTCATCATGAGAGTCATCACTATCATCAGAGAGTTCCCCTCCCAAATAGATGTTAGGATTGGCTAGTAACAAGGGCATCTGGATAATTGGGTCAGCAGGTGGAGGGTGTAAAATATTACTCTTGTAAAATAAATGAGGGTGTTAAATACAACCCTTGTAGAATGTTCATAGGGTGGTTACTTCTTCCCCCTGTTGAGGACCCTTCACTGGCTCCAGGCAGCTGCAGGGGGTGATGATGTCAAGATTCTCGTCCTGCAGGATGTGGTGGCAGCTTGGCATGCTACTGTAGTCAGCTACTTCTCTTCCTGGTTTTTTGGATCCTTTCTCTGGTTAGGCAGATGTCAGCTGCTTCTCTTCCTGGTCCTTGGGTACTTTTTCTGGTCAGGCAGATGTCGGCTGCTTCTCTTCCAGGTTAGGCTCCTCCCGTCCAGCCGGACAGCGTGTGACGTCCTCTCCGTGATCCTGTATGGCTCGGTCCACCTCGGTTCCGTCCACTTCCTTTTGGTGACTTTTAGCAGGACCCAGACGCCTGGCACCGAAGACGAAGCCTCTTCGTGTGTGTAGTTTTGGTCCAATGAAGGCTTTCTCGGCTTGTGCAGTCCTTGATCTCGGCAGATAGTTGGTAGGAAGATTCACACTCCGGCCGGACCAGAAGTTCCCCGGACCGATCGCCTAGGGATTAGAGGTTATGCACAAAAATGTCCTAGCTCTTACTGACCCTAGCCTCTGATACCTTCAACATCAGACACATACAGTTACGAACAGCAAGCGCAATTAAAGGTATAGTGACATCACGACATGGACACACACAGACACACAAACACATACACATGCACATACACAGAGAGAGAGAGAGAGAGTAAGAATGTGTGTGGGAGAAAGAAATGAGTGGGATCCACTTCGCCACCAGCATCTCCACCTGTGTCACAGAGAAAAATTACAAAGAAATTAAAACACAAAGCAAACAACAATAATTCAATGAGTATAAATGATCAAACTAAAACATACAACCATGCATGGGTTTTATAACAGTTCCGGCAACACTGGAGAGGAAGCCTTGTATAATGAATTCTTAAGATGTCCTTCATCAATTAGAGGTTATAGCCAAATTGTTTCAGGATCCTGAATTTGAATTTGAATTGGTTAATTTACGCAGAATAGTCCAATGTCTTTGTTGATGTTTCTCAAGGCTCGGCCATGCCCATATAGATAAATAAACAAACAAACAAGACAAACACAGTCAAACACACGGTCCATACACGTCTCTGTGCCCTCACACACCAAGCAAATGTCAGACTGAAGCGAAAGTGTGAAAACACTTAACCTAACGCTAAATCAGTGGAAAGAAAAAATAAGACCTAAAGCGTGTAATCAAATTAATCCAACAAAACTTCCCATAACTGCCGTTCTAAACTCATGTTGCGGTGTGATCTCTCCAATTAAAAATTAGGACAACCACTTTTACTATCAATTCAACCAAATAGTTTCAGGTTGTCCCTTACCTAAACTACCTGTCTTTCTTACCTTCTTTCTTTCTTTCTTTCTTTCTTTTTTAGGAACACTACTCGCAAGAAATCCTAAGAATTAATTCACTACTTAAGGTTAATTCATAAATAACGAAACTGCAGTTACAGGTTTGTTTGTGCATAGTATTGGTAATCAGCAGTTTTTTCCTTATCTCCTCATCTAGAAGTGTTTCTGTGCTACTCCTCCATCTATAACACAAGTTAGTATCATCCTTAAAGCATCTGAAATTAAGCTGCATTGCTAAATCAATAACATGATTTGTGCTAAGAAATACTCCCCTATCCTCTTCCTTTTTCCAGTGGCACTGAATGACAGATTTTAGATCAATTTAACGTTTTATGACTATTACGTTTCATTTAATTAATTTTGCTTTTTCTCTCTTATTTTTATCTATTTATTTATTTATGTTATTTATTTATTTATCATGCCATCCTGCGATGATAATCCTAAAGACTTGTTAGCCAATTTGTCGTCAAAAAGGCCAATTAAAAATATTATGTTAAAGATTTCACAAGATAAAAAATGTGAACATAATTTTTATCGAATGAGGGGTACCATTTATTCAATATCTTGTAACATTATTTTCTACCTCACTATTGTCTCGGATGAGATGTTCCATGAATCATTTAGTCAGCTGAATGCCAAATTATTCATTTAATGTTTATTTTTTATGCAATGAATGGAATGGGATGGAACGTTACTATAAACTGTCCGGAAATTTGCGCATGTTTGCTCGAAGGAGAGAACTGTTGAAGCCTAAAGCGTTCTCCTAGACTTATAAATAGACACCGTTTCCTTAACCAATGAAAATAAGTGATGACGCTGATGTATTCCGTTTTGAAAAGAAAATAAGGCTTTACTGCATGTCCGCTGCAGCTGAGAATCCTAGGACAATAAAGATTATATTGACGTCCAATGGTGAGTTGGGCTGAAATCCAGGTTACTAATCCTATTATTTATTTATTTATTGATATTATTATTATCTTTTTTTAGGCTAACTTTCTCAGTTAACTATGTTCTACAGTAGTTTAGTAAATTTTCCACAGTTCTGACATTTCATCAATTCAACTGGTTGTTGCCAAAAAGCCTTGTTCATTACCTGACTGCAGCAAGCACTCTTTTACTGGGTGTAACCATAGGAAACAGTCTCTTTTGAGCCTCTCTTTGTAAGTCCAGGATGACCACCGTCATTGATTAAAGTTCACATGTTAGCACACATGCTCCCCCTTTTGTACTTTGTTTCATCAGCAGCAGGGCAAATAAGTTTCTGCCTCTTTGTCCATCTTGTAGTGCTCCCCGTCTTTATGTTATGAGTCACAGCTTTTGGTGAGGGCTTCCAGGTTCTCTTTGGTGAGGGCTTCCAGGTTCTCTTTGTATAGAAGTCAGAGCCAAACATTCTTTGCAGCTGGTTGTGACAGGCCCACCCAGTAAAGTTCATGCCTGCCACAATGCACAGCAAACGTTTTCCTTAAATATGTTGATTGAGTTAAAATGACAGAACTTTCTCTTTTACAAATCAAAATCAACGATGGTTTCTAATATTTAGTCGACTTTATTGACTCAAAGGTAAATCTAGACTACTTCCTATGCACAATTTTTCTGAATCGTCAAGTCGGTTCTACACAGGTTTTAAACTTTAGGCACAATCTATCCCAAATGCAAGATCCCTCCTTTCATTTTTTGTTTATCTATTTTATTTTGGGAAAATAACTACCAGTTTTTAACTCAAAACAGCCTAGTACAGTTTCTAGCCAGGTTACAGGAAATAATACTTAGTTTATCTGTTTTTTCATTATTCAGCATCTCAAAATCCAGCCATTAACGTTAATGGTTCTTAAAGTTGAGGTAAGACAATTATTGGATTTTGTTTTATAGCAAGATTTAACAAATATTTTATTTCCTGACTGATTATTTGTTAATTTTATGGTTTTCATAAAGATGATCCTGAGAGGTTCAGAGCTGCTTTTCGCAGTACCCTGTGCTATTTTTAGACTGCGGGACTCCTGTGTGTAAAAGTGGGTGGAGTCAGGTCCCCAGGCTGAAACTCCAGTCATTCTCACTAGATCTGTCCGAGAGGAAGGATCTCCTGATTACCCTAACCAGGAGCCTTAAGGTACGTCCAAAACACCGAAAAATATCCTTTCTAAAGTCACAAATTGCTTAAAACTGCATGTTACACAGAAAAACTGTGAGAGCGAGGGAGTCCAGCTGACTCCACGGCCCATAATCAGACAAAATACTTCCTTTATAACCACAACCATACAACTTTTGTATTTTAAAGGATTTTCTTGTCCTCACACTAACGATAAATTCTTTTTCTATTGTTTCCACAGTCTCTCGAACTAAATAACCGTCTAGTAAAAACATGGACCGCACCGTTTCTCAAGCAGCTGCTCCCTCTATTAAAAACTGAGTCATTCAGAAGATCCAGCGAAAGCAGCTCATGCAAGAAGACACACATTCACTCATTCACAAGGCACAGAGACATTCTTTGTTTGTCACAGTCTCTTTTTATTATTATTATTATTTTTTTAAGGTAAGTCAGTTCGTCACTTATTTATTCTCTCTCTATATATATATAATATTTTAAGCACAGAATTTATTTAACACTGCACTGGTTATTTTCAGAATTTAATGCTTACTATGCTTTTAAGCAGGCCTTATGTAACATTAGAGCAAATCCAATTGCAATTTTTTTTTGAGAGCGCTCTGAGGAATAGTTTATATATTTATTTTCTGCAGATCTGTTTTGATTTTACTGTTTAGCAGCTATATGACTATATTTCTAAAATAAAGCTGTCATTTACATCCTTACTTGCGTTTCTTGGTGGTTTTTTCCCTTTTTTCATCTCCAGGTCACTTAACCCCCAGATCGGGGTCACTCACATGCTGCCCCACACACCAATGATTATCACGCTTCTACACTACATATGTATATATGTATACACATATACATACATACACACATACATATGCATATGTTACTTTAAAAACCTTTTATTTATTAACTTATGGTGTTCTGTTCAAAGACTGATCAGAACAGGGTTGCAGAATTTGAATTTTGCGTAGCTCCAAACATTAATTTTTAGCACTGCAGTGTAATTTACATATACGAGTTGCAACTTTTTAAAGCTCTTATTTAGCTTATTTATTTATTTTCTGGTACCGCATCAGGCCTTCACACACACACCCAGCGCTGTACACTCACATACACACACACACGGAGCTCCCAAAACTCTGCTCTGCATTCTGCACTCTCCTAGTGCTGCACTTTCAATCCAGAGCCGTAAGCAGCCTCTTGCTGCGCCTCACACACACAGGCTGAACTCAGCTTACACACACAGTGAAGCTTGTCTACAGCTGTGCCTTTTTTCTCTCGATTCTGCAGCCTTCACTTCCCAAATCTTTCTCCAGTTACCTCTACTGTTAACATCTACCCCTTGCCTCTTCCGCTGACTTTCTCAATAAACCCTTATTTCTCGTGGCTTCAACTGGGCTGCTTGTCATATTTAAACATTGCTCATTTTATGCAAAAACAGCCAAAAGCACGCAGAAATAGCCAAAAGCACTGCTCTCTTCACACAGAAGCAGTCAAAACATTTATCATCTTATGCAAAAACAGTTACCTCAGAACATTTTTCTCATCTCATGCAAAAGGTCCTCGACCTTAAAATCCAGGGAGCTCTCTTTTCGCCTCCCCTTCCCTTAACATAAAAACCAGGTCCTTGACCTTTAAATCCAGGGAGCTCTCTTTAAGGCCTCCCCTTCCCTTAACACAAAAACCAGGTCCTCGACCTGTGGACTTTTAGGGTTCCCACACCTATGGATCCAGCCAAGCTTTATATAACCTCGTTATATATTCTATCCGCTCGTCAGCAAATAGTGTGGTCAGCCACGACCTGGAAATGGAATTTAGGACCTTGTCCTGGGCCTCCAACCCTTCTTTAAATGGAATTTAGAGCTTATTAATGCTCTGGGCCTCCAACCCTTCTTTAAATGGAATTTAGAGCTTATTAATGCTCTGGGCCTCCAACCCCTATGGAATTTAGAGCTTATTAATGCTCTGGGCCTCCAACCCCTATTTCTGTACTATTTCCTTTTCTCATTTACTCATTAAACCATTAGAAAAATCCTCATTTCATTTCACCATTAAACCATTACAAAAAAAATCTCTTATTCTTTCTGCACTTGTCTCCACTTTCTTCTCCAACTATTATTTTTAGGACCACAGCTACTATGATTCCGGACACAAAAGGCTTTGGATAAATCCAATGAGCAGATTTTAGAAAATAAGGTTCTGCTCACCTTGTTTTCCACCGCGGTGTTCTGTGCCAAGATCGTTCACTGGGTCGGTTGGTCAAATTGTCCTCCAAAAACTCCTTTTTCTTCAAAAAGAAAAAATCCTGTTCGTGACGCCAAATTTGTTGGTCTCTCTTCCGTTAGACCAAGCACGGGTACGGAGTAGATGGAGTTAAACACCTTTTAAGTTGACAGAACGAGGAGACAAATGATCAGAAGTCCATTCACTGTTTCGCCGCTCATGAGGGGGAGAGTCTCTGCAGCAAGTCCCGCGACCTGCTCTTGCCAGATGCTTCGGACAGACTCTCGCCGTTCTGCTGAAAACGGCTGATTTTTATTGAAGATTACAGGAATGTTACATACGTAGTTTGCCATACACACACGTAATTCTGCCATCTGCACCTGCAGACGCACGTCAGCTAATAGCCTTGTTAATGAAAGACCAATTCATCCCAAGGACATGCAACCTTGAGATGATCAGGACACATCCTGCAACATCCTTTGCTAACAAAGACAGTTGTTCTTGTATTGAGGAACTGAAGGAAGGAACGCTTTCACTCCCTTATGCAGCTGTTCAGCTTGAGCAGAAAAGGCACAGAGAGGTCTTTGATATTATAACAAGATTCCATGAAAAGGCATATAATAATGTATTTATGATAATATATAAGGGGCAAAAGTGAGAGATACATATTTAATCATATAAAAGAGCTTATAATAATATATGAAAGAGCTTATATGAGAGATATATATTTTCACCAAACACCCCCACCCCCCTCCGTACTCGGTCGATGACAGGCTCACTAGATCATTTGGGGGGATCTCTAGGTGAGGTGCTGCCTAATGTAGACTGAGACCCCAATGAATAACAGTACCCCTGTGTTTGACCCCAGTTGCTCCCACATTTAACCGCTTGCTACATAATCGGTAGTGGCAATGGGCTGTTGTTAGTGTCTGTGTGCTTGGGTGGACTAGCCTAGCAAGCCATTCTATATATGTGAACATAAAGTCTGGCCAAGGCCCACTCACTGCGCGTAGTTGTGGGGCGGGATCTACGGTTGTCTTTCAAACTGTCTCAGCATGCTATTGGATAACAAACAATGTGATGTACTAACTGGGTGTGAATGTGTGTGTGTGTGAATGGCTGATTGTGTTGTAAAGTACCTTGGGGGGTTCCAGGACTCTAGAAGGCACTATATAAAATACAGGCCATTTTACCACTGGTATGGGTGTGAGTCAATGAGGAAAGTCCACCATACACCATCAAAGAAGATGCAAATACATCCTTTTATAAATAAACTTAAGTACCTCTATCTGCTCTGGACTCAATGAAAAGCCCAAGTCAAAATAGTCCAAAGTTGATGCCAAAGCCATTTCAAACAAGTTGTCGCCGTCTTTTTTTCAGTAACATTCCATCCACCAACAGAGTTCTGTGATTGGCCCACCAAACCATTCAAGTTCTGTGACTGGACCACTACAGAGGTGTCACCATCTTAGTTTCACTCAGTCGCACTGATATCCCGCCCAGCTGACTGATAGAATGCTGTGATTGGCCCACCAAACCAACAGAGCGATGTGATTGGACAGCTATGGATGCCACTCAATGAGGCAGTCCGCCATACATTGTGGAAGACATGAAAATACAATGTTTTTCTGAATAAATGTGCTGTGATTGGCCAGCCACAATACTGGCTGGGGCTGTGGAGATTTCAATGGAGCATTGCTAGACCGACATGCAAAGCAAAATTATTTTGCTTCGGCAAATGACGGTCTACATTCTAGGCTTGGCGTGGGCCTACATGCGGCTTGTTAAAAAAATATTGCCTATGTTATAGTAAAAGAAAATATTTGTTCAATTGGAAATAAATTATTTTAATAAATGAAACTGAGTGGTAGAAGTGTTTTAAGGGTCAATGGTTCTTTCCAGGGATGTCCAAAATTACTAACCTACTAAACCTAATGAAATGTTATACCATGCACATATTATACATCAAATTCTCCTCTTGCTCAAAATCTTATAGTATGACAATATCTGAGGTTTATTTTTGTAATAGTTTTGTTAGTTTGGCACAACTGGCCTAAGCTGGTACATTGTTTAGTTTAGTTATGCATGATAAGAAATTTGTGACGTTAGTCAACTATACTGACCAGTTTTTTTCAATGGGTGGATAATATTTGTCAAAAAGCCATTATAGAAAATCCACCGTTTTCCATTTTATGCTTTTTTTTTTACCGGAGAGTAATGTTTTATTAAAGCTGCTATAGTGAATCTACAGAACAAGCTAGGTTTTGAATGCAAACACAGTCATCGAACACTCAGCTCTCCCCTCAGGTATCTTCTCTTAGACGCATTTACTGAAACTAAAAACCCACAATGCTATAGGAAATGAGATGGCGCTAAACACTAGTCGCTGTTTTCTAGGTCCAAACGTCTTTTGTTGTCTGTGACTTCAAATGCTTTTTTATTTTTGAAACTTTGGTAATTTGTCCTATAGAAGAAGTGGTAGCAGTCGGCTGTTTCTCTTCTGATATTTTTGAGCCAAGAACCTCTCACACCAGTGGTGTTCTGCTGCTAAATACATGATGAAATGAATGGAAGACCCAGGGAAGTGCGATGGTTTGTCAAGACAAACAACTGGATGGCCCAATAGTTGATTTTGGCTCAAAACGTATTATTGGCAGAGGATTTTAGACAAATGAAAGAGAACCACTTCTTTATTTCTTTCTTTGTTTTAATCTCCACAATATTTTTATAGCTATACTATGTTAGAACATTGTTAAGGGGCATGAACAAAAAGTGTTAAGCTAATTTGTTTTCCAAATTTGCTATAGAAGCTTTAATCACACATATCATTTCACGTAGTAAAAATCTGAATTGTAATTAAACATAACTAATATTTAGTCCCTATTTTATTTTTTGAAAGTTATATCTCTTTTTCTAAAACAAGTTTTCCATTAGAAGAATAGTAAATAGTCCTGGTTCATCTTTCAACAATCGACAGAGCTTAATTATCAAGAATGTGAAATTTAAAACATGGGAGTCACTTTTATGGAAACTTACAAAAAAATAAATAAACTTAAGTACCTCTATCTGCTCTGGACTCAATGAAAAGCCCAAGTCAAAATAGTCCAAAGTTGATGCCAAAGCCATTTCAAACAAGTTGTCGCCGTCTTTTTTTCAGTAACATTCCATCCACCAACAGAGTTCTGTGATTGGCCCACCAAACCATTCAAGTTCTGTGACTGGACCACTACAGAGGTGTCACCATCTTAGTTTCACTCAGTCGCACTGATATCCCGCCCAGCTGACTGATAGAATGCTGTGATTGGCCCACCAAACCAACAGAGCGATGTGATTGGACAGCTATGGATGCCACTCAATGAGGCAGTCCGCCATACATTGTGGAAGACATGAAAATACAATGTTTTTCTGAATAAATGTGCTGTGATTGGCCAGCCACAATACTGGCTGGGGCTGTGGAGATTTCAATGGAGCATTGCTAGACCGACATGCAAAGCAAAATTATTTTGCTTCGGCAAATGACGGTCTACATTCTAGGCTTGGTGTGGGCCTACATGCGGCTTGTTAAAAAAATATTGCCTATGTTATAGTAAAAGAAAATATTTGTTCAATTGGAAATAAATTATTTTAATAAATGAAACTGAGTGGTAGAAGTGTTTTAAGGGTCAATGGTTCTTTCCAGGGATGTCCAAAATTACTAACCTACTAAACCTAATGAAATGTTATACCATGCACATATTATACATCAAATTCTCCTCTTGCTCAAAATCTTATAGTATGACATTATCTGAGGTTTATTTTTGTAATAGTTTTGTTAGTTTGGCACAACTGGCCTAAGCTGGTACATTGTTTAGTTTAGTTATGCATGATAAGAAATTTGTGACGTTAGTCAACTATACTGACCAGTTTTTTTCAATGGGTGGATAATATTTGTCAAAAAGCCATTATAGAAAATCCACCGTTTTCCATTTTATGCTTTTTTTTTTTTACCGGAGAGTAATGTTTTATTAAAGCTGCTATAGTGAATCTACAGAACAAGCTAGGTTTTGAATGCAAACACAGTCATCGAACACTCAGCTCTCCCCTCAGGTATCTTCTCTTAGACGCATTTACTGAAACTAAAAACCCACAATGCTATAGGAAATGAGATGGCGCTAAACACTAGTCGCTGTTTTCTAGGTCCAAACGTCTTTTGTTGTCTGTGACTTCAAATGCTTTTTTATTTTTGAAACTTTGGTAATTTGTCCTATAGAAGAAGTGGTAGCAGTCGGCTGTTTCTCCACTGATATTTTTGAGCCAAGAACCTCTCACACCAGTGGTGTTCTGCTGCTAAATACATGATGAAATGAATGGAAGACCCAGGGAAGTGCGATGGTTTGTCAAGACAAACAACTGGATGGTCCAATAGTTGATTTTGGCTCAAAACGTATTATTGGCAGAGGATTTTAGACAAATGAAAGAGAACCACTTCTTTATTTCTTTCTTTGTTTTTTATCTCCACAATATTTTTATAGCTATACTATGTTAGAACATTGTTAAGGGGCATGAACAAAAAGTTTTAAGCTAATTTGTTTTCCAAATTTGCTATAGAAGCTTTAATCACACATATCAGTTCACGTAGTAAAAATCTGAATTGTAATTAAACAACTAATATTTAGTCCCTATTTCATTTTTTGAAAGTTATATCTCTTTTTCTAAAACAAGTTTTCCATTAGAAGAATAGTAAATAGCCCTGGTTCATCTTTCAACAATCGACAGAGCTTAATTATCAAGAATGTGAAACTTAAAACATGGGAGTCACTTTTATGGAAACTTACAAAAAAATAAATAAACAAACAAACTTGGAGATGTTGACAAGGAACACCCGGATCTCTTTGTACAGAGAAGCTTTAAAGTTGTTCACGTCTGAATCAAGTTTATGTGAATATATAATTTGTTCATCAGTCTTTCAACATGCTTCCAGCTCCTGTTTGGCAGAGGCAACACTTACATGTGCATAAGAGCAAAGGGTGCTGGGTAATACAGGGGACAAGTGAAGGGACCATGGGTAGCCGTCTTACTTGAACAAGGTGATGTAGTCTCCAGAACAGTTCCTTTAGCAGCCTCACCCTCGTGTCTCATCTCCTGTGTGCAGCTGCCCGGCCCCCGCCCAAGCTTGATTAGTAAAGGCCTGAAACTGAGGTGCGGTGTTGAAAGCCTGCCAACAGACACTCTGAGTCAAATCAAAAGCTTCACTGTAGAATCAAAAGAGTTCAGTCTTTCTTTGCATAAACATGAGAGCAATGGAGGTGGTGGGCTGCTCTGAATGTGAGCCAGTTCTGACACCCCTGGCAGTTCCTGCACACTTAACTCTGTGTGCTGTCAAAATCAGGCGTCATTTTACGCCCAGTCAAATTACTGTTATGTACTTTTAACTTAAATCTTAATAGGACAGTTTGTTGCAATATTAGAATAAAGTACATAACTTTAAACTTAAGCACCTTGTTTTCATCAGTATTCACAGCTCTGCAGAACAACCGAGTCGAAACATGACATCACTGGGAATACAAAAACCAAAACCAAACAATCAGAGGAAGAAAACAAAAGGATTGTACTGAATGAACATTTATACTGCAAAAGCTTTGATCAGTCTTTAGCAGGAGCTTGCACTCTAGGTGCTTTCACAACAAAGAAGTCACTTAAATGGTCTGATGGAATGAAAGCTACTTCCTGTCTTCTGGAATTTGAACTTGGAAACTCTTACTGCTTCTTAAGCTTTCTTCCAAGCTACAGTTAGTGAGACAAAGAGGGTGGCAGGAATGGATGAGTATTGGTGGCATTGGGTATGGTGGTTAGGACTGGGGTGATGTCAGGGCCCAACGTTTCATGTTCAGGTAATCTTTATGTAAAGCTTACATTCATTGTGGGCCTTGGTTCTCTCTCTTGGCTTCCAAGTTCTTCCAGTTTCAGGCAGCCCTGTTGTTCTGGATACGTTGCTTTAGTTTGAATTTAGTTAGTTTTGAACAACACTACTCAAGCTTCATTTCTAAAGCGCCTCACAGGCACTGGGGTGACACCAAAGCGCTGTACAGACAGACATGTATTAGAGACAAGAATGAAAACAAGAATAAAAACAAACACTAAAAAGAAATAAAAACAGCATAAGGCAAGGCAAAGCAGCTTTATTTATAGAGCACATTTCAAACACAGAGGCAATTCTATGTGCTTTACAATTATCAGGACATGATATGAAAACAACATAAAAACACAAATTAAAATACACACAGATAGAATTACAGTTTAGAGCTAAAGGAGAAGACAAAGTTGCTGCGCAGGTTACAGTGGAGATGACGCATGATAAGTGCATGATGAGTACATTAGGGTTTTTAGTTTTATTTTAAACAACACTAGATCTGAGGTCATGGGGAAGCTGATTCCACATGTGAGCAGCAAAGTAGCTAAATGCATCTCCACCATGTTTTGTTCTGACCCCTGGTTCTACCAGCTGATTGTTACAGAGGGATCTCAGAGCCCTATTGGGTGTATATCGATGGTGTATATACAGAAATGAGATCTCACATGAATTTTGGTCCCATGCCATTGAGTGATTTATAAACTAGTAGGAGCTCTTTGAAATGTATTCTGTGGTTTACTGGTACCCGGTGTAGGGATCTAAGAACAGGAGTGATGTGCTCTGTTCTTAGTTCTTGTTACGACTCTAGCAGCAGCATTCTGAACAAGCTGCAGTTGCTTAAGCGTACAAATTGCCCTAATAAAAGAAAATACAAGCAGACTAACGGCCGAGTAAAGGCCAGATCAAATAAGATAAGTCTTTAGTCTGACTTTAAAAACTGTTACCGATGGTGAAGCACGCACTTTAAAAGGTAACCCATTCCAGAGTTTTGGGCCTGCACATACACACAAACTCAAGGCTCATTAACTTGTCCATCTTGCACTACCAACTTACTGACACCCACACACCATCCTTAATTTGTATGCCTGCTTTATGTTCAAATTTTGATTATTTTAATCAAACAACCATTGGCTATTAAAATAAGAATGTGTCCCTTTTATCATTACAAGCTAAGTTGTGACAAAAATGGGGGCTTGCCCGGAATCCACAAGTTCTCCAAAGGAGCTGGGCTTTGTAAACGACGACCACTGAGCCAATGCAAAGGTGCTGATGTCATGTCTTTGAATCGTTTTGTTTATTCTCCCTCATTTTCCTGACTAGTTATTTTCCCTACTGGTGGCCCGCCCAACAGCTGACAGAAAGGAATGGGTACATTTTAATGTACTGCCACAAACTAAAGAGAAGTGGTAATTGCCATGAGGAAAATGCTTCTAATGATAAACAATTGCTAATTATCTATAATTGTGCTTTTTATTGCAAGCCTGTTTTGAGTAATTGCTTCTTCAAGTGAAACTATCATCTCAGAAGAGTGAGATAAGATTAAAGAATAAACTCACTTTCAGACATCAATATATGCAACAGTTATCTGGAAATTTTCACTTGCGTTAGTTCACAATGAACGCCTAAGTGAATACACTACCATCTTGTTAGAATAATGGACATCAAGTGAGGATGTTTGGTCCCACTACTGTGGTGCACTGTGTTTTACAGACTTTCGCATTAGTGCCATCTCTCTCTTCGGTCAGTGTCATGCAAACAGACAGGTCATTTACATTTTTGATAAAATGATCGTGCAATTTTTATTTGTCTTTGAAATTAAAGACTCCCTTAATCATTGTGGAAGGACGGGGACTTAGCTGACATACTCATGTGTTTCTGATTGCATTAGAAGTGATGTGGCGTGGCATGATGGATATTTAATAGTTATGCTGTCCCTCTGCATCATGTCAAGTGCCTGACACACACAGATGGTTCAGAGCTCTTCAGCTCATACAGAATTGCTTTAATTATTAGGTCCATCATCTCAGCTCTGAGATAAGAAGAGGGTCGGAGAGAGCACAGAGGAGGAGAGTAGAAGCAAGACGGGTAGAAGCAGGCCACGTGAGACAAGTCAAAGGTTGTTGTCAAAGGTTTTAAATGAGTCTATCAGACATATGCGCATGGTGATATGGTATCAAGCTGACATGCTATATCCTGTTTGTCTGCAGTACTTTCTTTTCCACAGGCCTCGTAGTGGGGCCTAATTGCTGTGTGTATCTATTGAGGCATCAGAGAGCCCACGGCAGCCCTGTAGTGCCCCAGGCAGTGTGCTGATCAACCCTCTCCCTCGGCTGCGTTGAACTGTCATCTTCGTCCGCTGCGTGTTTTTATATTGCAGCAGAAATCTGATTCTACTTGGTTAAAAAGATCAAATGTTGGCCATGCCAATATGAGTTACTGAAAATATGCCCCACAGTTGCGTCACTAGCACCATGTTTGGCTGGCAGATCTATTCTTGATCTTCCAGAGCTATAATGAACATAAAATGGCCATACAAATTCTCCAAGAATACTTTTTATGGAAATAAAGGGGACAGATGAGAGCAGAGGCCAGAGAGCGATTATGTGAGGGAGAACAGCCACTTGCACGTTGGCACCTCCAGCTTGCAGGCCATCTGCTGAAAGGGCCTAGAAATGAGGATGACAATGCTAATCACTGCCATGGAGGCCTGACTGGTGTGGATGAATGGCCATTCCAAGCTCTAAACACACTGAGTAGCGCTCATCGCACAACGTTTTTGTCTGGGCATGCCAGGTCCGCGAGCCTCCACCGGCCCCGCCCTTTTCCTGTGCACACTCCATCACTCTGTGGCAACATGTGTATGGCTTCCTGTCAATTCAGGAAGTCTTGGTTCATATCCCAGCCATATTAATGGACCAACCAGAAGATACTTAGTAATTTCCTATTTCCCTATTGAAGCTATTGTTGTTGGTTATTCTCATTCAGATCAGTCAGTAAAAGGTCTTTATCCTTGTTTCTTGTTGGTCTCTACATTTTTATATCAAACTTTTCATTCTAGAAAGCTGTTAGCATTTTAAGTTTTGTTTTAAATTATAACATAAGATATATATATATATATATATATATATATTTATTATTATTATTTTTTGTGTCAATAACCTGACAGAATGATGCCCCGGGATTTGTTGTGAATGTATAATTTGTAATGGAGTCTTAATGTTTGCCACAGACAGGCGGTTTGCTGTACTTTAGCCCCAGGTCAAATCAAATAATCAAAGTAGATGAAATTGTCCCGAGGATGAAAATCAATCTAGTGACATGTATTTTCATGACTGATCACTCCAAAGGCCAAATCAAATAAACAAGGCGGTGAGCTTGAGAACACGTGTAATTCCTTTATCTGTAGAAAATGAGAGAAAGAAAAGGCTTTGCCTTTGGGCTCAGGGAGCTTTTAGCTTCGGCCCACACTCTAAACTTTTCATCCTGATGGTTTCCAGCTGTAATGGGGCACATTGTCATCTTCTTGGGGCTTGCTTTTGTGGGTGTCTCTGTAAGTGAATGTGAAGTGGACCAGCTGCCTGGCAACCGTCCCTTTGCCACATCTCAGGATAACCAGTAAACCCTCATAATCTTCTGACAACACAGCCTGTCGTCCGTCTCTGTTAGCTTCTTTACCATATGTCATCATTAACATCTAGAAAAAACATGGTGGATATTTAGAAAGTTTTTTTTAGAATGGAAGAATATTGTTTCAGTTTCTGGAGGTTTAACAGGCATCAATCTGACTTTATAATCTGTCTTCGTGATAAACTTTTAAGATAAAAGTTCATATATATATATATATATATATATATATATATATATATATATAAGGGCTGGGACTTGATTAAAATTGTTAATCTAATTAATTACAGGCTTTGTAATTAATTAATCTCAATTAATCGCATTTTAATCGTTCAGGAAAATGTACTCTCGAAGTAAAACTTTTAATTATAAATATGAGACAGAGAATCAAACATTAGACATGGTTATTACTGTAAACTAAAGCTTTTAATAAAAAAAATGCATTTTAATTATTCAAATGTCACTGTGTGATATGAAACAAAACCCAAATCAACTAAAATTTATAATTACAAATAGAAAACACCTGCAAAGGGTTCCTGAGCCTTTAAATAGTCTCTCTGTCTAGTTGAATGACTGAAATAAATTTGACTTTGCACCAGATTCTAATTTTTCCAGTTTCACTTGTTTGTATAATTGGGAGTTTTTATTAGCATTTCTACTCATAAAGTAGTAAAAACATATAAATAATAATCCTTCAAAATGACAGTAGAACAGGCAAAATATGATCTAGGACTTAAATGTACTAACTTTTAACACCAGAGCAGGCGTGACATATTCTGAGAATGATCAGGAACACTAACTGGTTCCAGTTCGATGACTGGAGGTTGATGGGAAGATAAAAGATCATGGCGAGGAAATAATGATCTGACGAACAGGTGAGCGGACCTTCCTTACATGGGAAGTCCTGCTGTCACGTTAAGAAGGGGGTGCTGCAGACCCTGCTGCAGCGAATCTGGTGTGATCTCCAGCCTGATCAAAACTTCCTCGTTCCTCGCTACCCCTGATACACTTATCTGCCCCTTAGCTGATGACAGCTTCAACACACCTCGCTGCTTAATGATAGTAATGCATGTGATGTTTAGACAGAGACTCGTCTCAGAAACGTATAACTCCCTGACAGAATTGTTTAGAAAATCATCAGAAAAGTTTCAGAGTTTTTCTGTTTTAACTTAAACTTCTGTTTTCAACTTTAAGACACGTTGCTTGTGATTGTTTACAGAGTAGTGAGAACACGGAGCCAGGTGCCTCTCGTTTGTCTGACTACTTTCATAAACTACTGTTAGGGCACAGAATTATTCTGACTGGTGCTTTCAGCGCTGCACAGATGTTACGTAAATGTTAAAAATATAGCTTACCGCAACTTTTGTAAAGTTCCCGTTGCCACCGGGCAGCCGCAGCAGAGACGATCTCTGAAAAATGTCCGCGACACGGACTCCATTGTTGTCTGGAAGTTTATTTTTTTCCAAGTTAAGAAAAGAGGCGGACGTGTTTCCTAAATCCTGCATCAGTCCAAGCAAGGCAACTTCTTTCTGTTTTTATTCTGCTTTAGTAGCCATTAGCACTGTGCATTGTTGTGTGCGTCAGTGATATTCAGTCTACGAGGAAATCGTGCATTGACAAAGGTTCCGCCGTGCTTGAAATGCAAGCTGCGATTAAATGCGTTAATTTTTTTAATGCGTTATTTTTTTCTAATTAATTAATCGTAATTAACGCGTTAAAGTCCTGGCCCTAATATATACACATCAAATTAAATATTAATTACGGTTTAGGTGAAAAATACATGATTAATACAGACAAGTCATACAGACAACAAATGAAAAATCAAGAAAACATGGAAATTATGACCAGTTATCCTTCAAAATTTAAGCTTAATGTTGTGTTTCCACCCACGCTAATTTTTATGAAATATTATAACAGTTTTTCATAACTTATGGTTAAACTTGGGAGATTAGAGCCATTTAAAGACTGCATGACTCCACTTTAAAGGTGTGGAACACTTGTTTAATCAATAATCTAATAGGAATGAGTGCCTTATAAGTCTTACTCAGGGGACAAAAAACATTAATGCACCATTTCCAGAAACTAAATGTGAGCCACACCACAGCTGAGCTTCAGATGGCAGGATCTGGAGTCTTATTTCCTGAAATTTGGACATCTCACCTCAGACTGGATAACAGCAATGTGACTCTACAATTGGCTTGCAATGCTTTATCTCTACAAATAACACAAGCCTGGAGAAGTTCTGATGTGTGGTGAAGTTGCTAAAGCTAATGGTTAGCTTCTATTTGACAAAATGTTCTGTTCCATTTCCTGGACGCTAAACTAACAACAGCCTTCCTCGCCATGAGTCCAGACGGGTGAGTCCATGAACTTCAAGTGACAGCGTGACGTAGCTCTGTCAGGATTTTCACACGCTGGAGTTTCATTGACTATTTTCTATCAGAAGCTAATGCAGGAGATAGGTGAAGGAGACTATTTACACGTTCAGCCTGGATGAAAAACTCAGAGCGACAGATTATAATCAGGAATAAGATATTAAAAAGGTTTTTTCTGTGTTCCACACCTTTAATGAGCTGAAAATGAACCATCTGTCAAAACGAGTCTGCCAAATTGTCTCAAAATTGTCTCAAATAGGCCTCCGTCCAATGTTGCTGAAAGTTTTGAAGACCTTCACAACAAACATATGAGCATAGTTGTACTGAAAACAGTCACAGAATTGTTGTAGGCATCTGGCATTAGTCTCAAAGCCTTCTCAATTTAGTTTCCATGAATCAGGAAGAGAAAGAAATGTGAGAAAACTTATCTCGTCAGTAAACTGTGAAAAGAAAAGTAATTCAAATGTCAGAATTAGTTTCACAATGTAGAAAGCCTGTTGCAAAAGTGTGATTTAAGCTGAAAATTTTGACCATCGTATGTGTCCAGCTAGTCTATCATGGTTCACGTGAACGGGAGGACACACGTCTCCCGTCTTGTTGAGGCAGGTTTATATGGCTGTAGTTCAACTTTCCTGTCACACAGCACTTCATTCTAATGTGCTATGGCTTTTCAAAACCTAATCCCAAGTAAGAAATAAAAGCCCAGACAACTGCATTACTGTCCAGCCTGTCAGCTTTGTTAAATATAAGCTCCATCCTGCCTGCCAGAGCCTTAAAAGCTGAGCTGGCAGAGCGCAAGACGAGAAGTGACAAAAGCAGATAGCTGCAGCTGGGATTTTAGGGCAGAAGAATGGACATGTAAATGCATTTTCATACGTTTTACAAGGAGTTCATTCTGTTCTCTATGAATCAATAATAAGCAGCATGCAGGAGACCTGAGATACAATTATCCACTCTGGAGCTGCTGCTCTGTCACTACAATAAGGAGTAAAGTCGGCATGCTGTCAGGTGCTGTGGCACTCATGTTTCCACTTAGGTCCGTGAACGTCGTCTCACGGGACTGAAGCAACCAAAGTAGTCTGGAAACGACACGTTTCCATTTGCATGCTCATAAATACTAGAAGGAGGAACAAAAAGGCCCAAGGATGATCTGTTGAGTAAATGTATCGATGAATTCAAGCGGTTCTGGAACACGCTTAAGGATCTGATACCTTAAATTTACCACAATGTTGATTATAAGCATATGTTTATTTTTGTTCTGGACCAGTGTGATTTACAAGTTTTAGATTTCAGACGAATGTCTGAGACTGGATCTGAGCTTTAGCTGTTTGGATTAAATCTCAGCATTATATTTGTAAATAGTTAAGGCCAACCTCACTGTTCCTGTTCATAAATTCATGAAAACTCTTAGATTTTTTTGTTTTTCATATTTTGTGAGCTGTATTATTGGTAAATAAATAAAAGTCAGGGTTTATAATACAACTGACAAGTAGATAACGGATCAAAGGTGTTCTAAATCTGAATTATAGTCACAGAAACGTGACTAAACTGGATTCAGCTGGGTTCATGCAGTAACTGGAACATAACGGGATTCCTTAGTCGACTTATCCTCTGTAGAATAAACCAAATACACAACTGTTTCTAGCCATAGGATATGAAACCAGACGGAATAAATTTACCAATATGGATGACAAAATTAAGCTAAAATAAAAAAAATGTCTTTTAGGACATGACATGAAATCAAACAGATTTTTATTTTATTATTGTTTTTATTAATAGCTGCTGCATCAGCTCCAAGCTAACCCACCAGCAGAAATAAAGCTTTAAGAAAAAATGTAAATAATAATAAAAAAATTAGAAAAATAAGGAGAGCCTGACATCAGCTTTCACACGTAAATCATAAAGGACAGAGCTGTGATGAACGGCAATGTTTTTTTTTTATTTTTTTGGTCTCTACACTTATTGTTGCATGATGGTTTAAGCTTAAAGAGATGCGTTCAGAAGAGGAGGTAGGCTGATGTAAGCCAGTATATAGATAGATATTTATATTTTATTAGTATCGGCATCGGCTGATTTACCTCCTTAGTGAAGCTGAGTTAAAGTCAGGCACATCCACAGGCAGCCTGGTGCTGCTGCAGAATTTAATTTATGTTATTTACAAACATCTGCATAACAGATGCTCTAAAAATTATTTTCAGCCAAAATGTCTTTTTATATATCAGTTTTGGTCAGTTTAATGATCTGCTTGATTTATTTTAGGTAAATGTCTGATTTTAACACTGACTGGCGTACACAGTTATGATTTAACAGTTAAATTCAGTGTTGAAAAACTGTCATGGTGAGGGTCGGTTACAGATCCATGTGCGGGTGACGGTGGACTCCTTTAATGTGGTCAGGAGTGCAGAAACAACAGGAGCACAGGAACAAAAACCGGGGAGGACAACACCGAACACGGGACTGACAGGGTTTAAACATACTGGGAGCAGGTGATCAGGTTAACGAGAGGCCGGTGCAACCAGTCACAATCACACAGCAGACACTGGAGCTGGAGAACAGAACATGACAGATTCAGCTTCAGGCATTTTGTGCATCAACTGATGCTTTTTTTAACCTCCTAGTACCCCGTGTCCACATATGCACTTAAAATGTTCTATTCTCTTCTAGACCTTTTAGTTATTGTTGATAGACACTTGATATTGACTTTAAATGAAACATTGTAGTTGTCTTATTTTTTAAAGATATTTAACAACATTTTAATAAAATTTTATTTTCATTTAATTTCTATTTTTGTCATTGTGTTTCCTTTAACTACAGCCAACTAATCTGTAATAGCTAGATATGATTTTTCTTTTAAATCACACCAAATACAAGTTTGGGTCCCAGGAGGGTAAGGATATTTTAGCTACAAAATAAGATGGCCGACGTCTAGATATCGGCCATGAATATCGGCCCCAAAAATCAGCAGCACATATTCGCCATCGGATGGCCATGACCGCCACATATTGGCATCGGTATCAGAAATTACACATGCATATATATATATATATATATATTACTAGTTACAACTAGCCAGATATTTTGCTGTTTGAACACTTTTGCCAGTTTGATTTTATTATCCTAAAAAATATCCGATTAATTTATTAGTGACCCAGTTTTAATAGTTTACCTTTAAATGGCTTAACTGGCATTAAAGCATTAATTTAGCTACATGAAGTATTAAGTTTTCTTCTATGTACACATTCTCTGTGCACAGAAGTGATTTTTAATGAAGTAAAATATGACAATCTGACTGGAGACAAAGCTTTGTAAAGATAGTTATAAAATTATTTGGTAAAAAAATCTATTTATTCTTATAATTGTCATAAAGCTACAATCCATGTGAACGAATTCCAGTGGCGCAGCACCAAAAGCCCAAGAGGAATGATCCAGCAACAAAATGCTCCAACAACAAGGAAATCACCCCCTTTCAGCCGTTTACAGCAAACCTTCCCTATAGTGCTCTAAACTAAGCCAGTACACGATGGAGGTGACATTTACTTTTAACAGCCATCAATTTGAACAGAAGCCATATCCACAACAGATAAAAATGCTGGAACTGCAGCATTGACAGTCTTGCTTTAGCGTCATCGTTTCCAAATCATTTAACAGCTGCAATTAGCAGAATCTGGTCATCATCAAGAGTGCTTTGTGACACTCTTCAGGAAAAAATAAGGCACCAAGAGGACAAAAATAAATACTTACATTAAATATGGTCTATATATATATTTATATGCACACGTCACTGATGATCACACACACACCAGTTTAAAATAAAAATGACCTCTGCCTGACAAATTAGAAATAAACCTGCTTGACAGAAGCCTGTTTGCTTAGAACAAATGTGAGACATGAAAAATAGTTTGACACACTTTCATAAAAGCAAGTGTGGCAGCCCATCCTTTAGCATGTGGTAATGGCCTCTCGTTGTTAGATTCAATGGAAAAAGCAATTCATACTGTTATGTGATTGAAAAGAAAATTGAATCCTTTTGATGTTATAAATGTGTCTATTACCGCATTTGCACACAAAATTTCAATGGAAATTATAGAGAAAGGAGTGATTCTCTGTGGGAAACATTTGGGGGAGACATATTGAACTCTATTCCTGCCTGAACATCAACATAGTCCTATAGAACAACTCCAAAACTACATGATTTTTCACTGAGCTGAAAGGCTAAAATGACTTTGCTACGTAAATAATGAAAAAAAAAGTGAATGGCTAGATATTTCTTCTGTTCTAATGAACAGCACCCATTTGCAGCTGAAGTTAAGAGAAACTTTCTGATAAAGAACATCTGCAGCTACTTTAAAAACATGTTCATAGCTTGAATTTGTCAATGTGAAATTTGGTGCAAGAATAAAATATTTCCAAAGGATGCATGAAGAGACTGCTGGCGCTTTTATGAAGTTTTGTTTCAGGCTACAGATGCATTATGGAAATATATTATTATTATTAGTTAGGTTGGAAGATTTTCCCAACTTTTCTGACAATCAGCTTTGATTTAAGTTAACCCTTTGATGCATGAATAATGAAATCTTCAATCATGAGTTTTTGTAAAAAAAAAATTTCATTCATCTTTAGGTGTGAATGAAACACATTTCAACACATTTTTTGTAACATTACATTTATAAATAATTTATTACATGTCCACCTCAGTGGACAACGTGCATTCTGAGCATGACATATGTTGGCTTGACTTATGAAGAGGCTCAAATGCAATAAAGTCTTCAGCAGCTGTGCTTAATAGCAAATAAATAAATAAATACCAATTTTGAGTACATGTCCACTGTAGTAACCATTATGCAACAAAGGGTTAAAGCTTGGTATAGTGTAGATTTATCATAGACATATATACTGGACAATTCATTTCCATAGGCTCCAATAACACGTTTTTGAGGCCAAATGGGAGGTGGCCACCACCGCCATTTTGACCGTGTCACAGGTTTTGTCAAGCCCAGACAATTCCACAAAAGGGAAGAGAGGTGGAGCTGAGGGTGGGGCTGTAAGGCTGGGATCAACTGACGACACCCGGTCCAACTAGCTACAAGCTAACCTGAAGCTAACCCAAAGCTAATGCGGAGGTGGGAGCTAAGCTAACGGAGGTAGCAACCTAGCTACAACCGGAGTTAACTGTGCACAACACCAGAGCTTCTGAGTCAGAGATACACCGGGCTGACCGCTGGGTAAAACTGGGTGGAACACAGAGGTCTCCGAGACCTCCACAAGCCGACAGCCGCACAGCAGACAAGCGCCGCTGTGATCTGAGATGTGCAGAGCTGCCGCTGGGGAGAACCGGGTGGAAAGGTTTCCATCCCAGAGCTCCACAAGCCGGCAGCCCGCGCAGCAGACAGAAGCCGCGATCAGACAGAGATGCGCTGAGCTGCGGGGAGGGGAGAACCGGGTGGAAAACATTGGTCTCCCGAGAGCTCCACAAGCCGATAGTCGAAACCCAGCTCCACCAACATGTTATATTTCAAGCCATTTTCTAAAGTGCAGCATTATGTTAAATGCACTGGTTTTTACCCTATTACATTTACATTTCATGGTTAAATAGTACATGTTAAAATCTAAGCTCAGCAGTGACCTAAAATACATAAATATAATTTTACTTACCGAAAAAAAAATGAAGTGGAGACTCCTTGGACGCTCTATTAGTGCAATTAATGCCACAGCAAGTCATTTTGTCCAACAATTGAACAAAAAATATCCAAACAAGAATACGCAAACACAGAGACTCACAATCCCGGAGCAGTTTCCAAACCAGACCGAGGCTCTACTGAGGCCTTTCCACGGAGCTAGCTCTGTGGTCACGTGGGTCTGAGGCAGCGGTCATGTGGGTCTGATGCTCATTAATTATACAACATTTTAGGCTTTTAATACACTTAAACAGAAGAGTGAGAAAAAATTCACCCCCCTCAGAGTTGTCATGAGTGCAAACTAGATCATTTAAACCAAAAACATGTTTTGGTACCAGGCTGTAAACATGTTTATTTCTGCTGTGAAATTGGTATTTTTAACATGAGAGTCAATGAGGATTTGCTTGCTTCTGACACCAGCCCCTAGTGGATGAGGGTGGAACTGCAATTTTTGGTACTTCCGGGTTGGACTCAAGTTTTTCGCCGCATTGTGGGGGCTTGGGATTTATGCATATTTGCCCTAAAGACACACTTTCAATTTTGCTTGCTTTTAGCACCCCCTAGTGTCCGTTATTAGTTGTGGTTAAACTGAAAATGAAACCTATCTTCTCGCTTTCGTCTTTTTAACACCTTAATCTAACTACTCAAATGTCTCTTAAACCACCATTCTGGATTCTAGAAGAGTGATTCATCACTAAATCAAACAAATCAGCTGTGATCATGATCTAAAACATGCAGGAAACATGCTGGGAGCAGACTCCAGTGCCACCATGTCAGCTCCACTCCACAGCAGGGACCGGACCTGCAACTCTGAAGTTGCAAGTGCAATAATCTGGACACAGTGGGTGGTGGGATATGAGTAATGATGAATAATGACCCGCACGTGTAGCACCGTTCAAAGTTGGAGGACTCCAAAGAGCTTTACATTACAGTGTATCATTCATCCATTCACACACACATTCACCCACTGATGCTGATGGGCTACATTGTAGCCACAGCTGCCCTGGGGCGCACCGACAGAGGAGAGGCTGCTGAGCACTGGCGCCATCAGTCCCTCCGACCACCACAAGTGTCTTGCCAAAGGATGCAGCAGCAGCCGGGTTCAAACCTGTAACCTTCCGATTACTGGACAACCCGCTCTATCTCCTGAGCTACTCCTAATCCTGCTTTCCCTTGCTATGTGCTCTAAGTATGATATAACAGTCATTGGTAATGTTCTGATTAATATGTGGCTGATAATAAAATCATCATTAACTCATCAAGTAGATTCGGTTGGTGTATTAGAGATCTGAAATAATGCATTTCAACAATAAAAAGTTATTTTGATTTAATCAAGAAATCAAGTCTTAATAAATTCACCCTGGATAACGCATTCATTGTTCTATGATTGTAATTAATCTGTAAAGCAAGAAAATAATTGTATAGAAAGTATGAATCTTTATTAAGGTTCAGACTGCTGTCTTTTCCTGGCGGCGTCTTGTAGCTTGCAGCCGAGATAAGGAAGCAGGAGAGGAACTTTGTCATGGCGGTTTCCCGGGTGGCGAGGCTGGCTTATGGAGAGGCGGTTAGAAACAGAGCACACGGTTTCTCGGTCAAATGAACTGGACAGCGTAATGTCTGATGGCGTTGAGCGTCACATGCCTTTCTTGACGCTACAAAACTGTAGCACTCTTGTGCTAAAAATTACCTACGACCGTTAAAATAAAATGAAAAAGAGAACATTTAATTACTTCTCCTAAATCAGTTTATATTGTGTGAAACTATGATCATAGAATCAACTGTGTTTAATATTATCAATGAGCTTCTGGGTATAAAGTGCTATATTTGTGTGTTTAGTGTGGCTCTTTGAGAGTCTTCTGATTACATTTAGACATTTGGTTTCTATTTGAATGTGCATTTCCCTTTCAGTTGAGCAGCCTTTAACCTACAATTTTAATCTATGGTTTCATCAATTTATTCAAGCATAAATCGGAATATGAATTTCTCAGGAAGAGAAAAGCCGTTCATTTGACTCGTTGTTCCGTCAATAACCTTCAGACAGACTTCATTGATTAGGTTCCTGGGAAACAGATTTGGCTTTTTTTTCATTGTATTTGAGTAATATGTATTAGATGTGGCAAAGCTGCTCTCAAAAAAAAAAGTCTAAGAAACTAAAAAAAGGAATCTGTTTTCTATTTAGCACACCTCGTAATTTAACTTGTCGATGAACACAAGCGCTTTTCTGATCACTACACCACAACATTATTCAATTGCGTTAATGAGTGCATTTAAAAACTATTCAGCTATGCTCTTATTTGATGTTTCGGGCCTGTTGTAAAACATTTTTGAAGTCCTTGCAAATGGCTGTAATAGCTTCCTTTCAAACTTCTGATAATGATTATGGATGTATTCAAATGAAATTAAAATTTAAAGACTGATGCAAGTCACCGTGACTAACTCGAGTGCATCAATCATTTCCTCAAACAAAGAGAGACAGTTGCGTTTGATGTCACACACAAAAGGGATAATAATTGCTTTAATTCAAAAGGTACACTACTTACAATTTCAATCAAAATTCAGCTCACGATTAAAAAGATTCGTTTGTGTTATGCTCTTGAGCAAACCAAGCCGTAACAGTTTTTCTATGAATTTTCAGTTAATAGAAAAGCAGATGGGAGTTTTTATTTTTTTTTTTCAGTCATGACATTTAAAAGATGTTCAAACTTTTCACGCTGCAGAATATTAGCGCAAAACACAGTGATTCAAAAGAAGATCCAGGAATTATTATTTTTATTTTATTATTTTAAATTCAAAGTAAAGTCCAATGTTGGTGGTAAAAGAAAACACAAACAAACAGTCCAGTGCAGGACAACTGAATAAACTAAACAGTTATTTATGTTTTAGTTGACATCAGGGAGGACCATAGACTGTACATAAGGGGAGAATGCGAACGTCGAGCACACGGATTAATTTAGCTGCTAGCATGACGGATGTGACCCGAGGACAACGGGATATTCATTTGCAGGTCATTAGCGAGGCTGAGACTGAGTGAATGCTGTGGCGTGTTGTTGCCGTGTCATCCGGTTGTCATCTGCTGCTTGTGAGTGACAGTGTGTGTGAGGTGTGTGCACACGACAAGTGTCTATTTGAATGTATGACAAGTTCAGTGGCTGCAGGTGTGAAAGTAGCCCAGGCTGTGAACCCTGCACACTCCAGCATCCTCTCTCATTTCCTCTGCAACTCATTTATTTTCCTTTTCTCTGATTTTATTTTACACCGGTGCACTCTGCTAATTTGATTCTGCTCTTAACACCCATGTACGAGTCACAAGAAGCCCCTCCGACATACAGCCTAGTTTTCTTTCATACTCACACATGAAGAAAAAAAGCTAATGTCTTTATTCACAGCTTGGGCCTTCTTTATGTGAGGAGGATGCAACTTGTGGTGCTTTTCCTAAAACACATTTTCTTTTAATAGAGACTTTTACACCAATAAAGAAAGTGCAAAAGCAGAAACTAAATATGATTTTGTGAAACAGATGGAAATAAGCAGCGTTTCATGGAGAAAAAGTAAAAAACTCTAAACAAAACAAATATTGGTCGTATACCATGTTTTTATACCTGTTGGATTAGGTGTTTGGAGAATAAAAATGTTTTTTTTTCTAAACTGTTTAACAAGAAAAGCTATCAAATTCAAAAGTTATTTTTGGTTTCATTCAAAAAGAAAAAAAATGTTGAAATATTTTCTAAATCCAAAACAATTAAAAACAAATGATAAGACTCAAGGTGTCCCATGCAGTCAAGATTTCATGACTTTGAGCCGAGTCCTTTATTTGGCAATACCAAGTGTTAGCTTGATAGTTGCATTTGCATGCAACCCACGGTTAAAGAATACTATGCAACTTTTTCATATTTTTGAATCATTTTATTGCAAGTGGTGCTCGCTGCAGAACCACAAAGGCGGAGCTGCACCATAAGGTGGAGCTGCACCAGAGTCAGCCCCGCCCATTCCAGAATCAGCTCCATAAGAGTCAGTCCAATTCCTTCTAGTTGTCAGACTTGATAGCATTCTGGAACCAAAGAGGGTGTTATAGCTAAAAATTTGAGGACGGAGTTGAGAAGTTAATTGAACCGTTTTTGTAAAGGTTCCATATAATTAAAAATCTAACTTTTGGAACTTTTTATCATGTTATATTGTCATTTCCTCATAAGAAACACGCCAAAGCCATTTTTGGCCTCATTCATGCATTGTCCTCCCATCTCAGCTTCAATTTGGTCTCCTCCCCCGAAGCGGGTCTGGTCTTGGTTCTCAAATCTGGATATTCTGTCAATTTTCTGACAAATTATTTCTGAAATGACTTCTACTGAGACACGGCCAATAAACCATACATCTATCTACAAAGACACACTGGATAGCACAATTACATATAACGCCACATGCTTTTTTTCAGATGTGGTGGTGTAGTGGTTATGGAGTTAGGTTGACACGCAAGATTGCGCGGGTTCGCCTTCCGGTAGCGGAAATAAATGATTGTTTAAAATCCTTTTTCTTCATTTCTAGCTACACTTGCCAGTACTATGTTTACAACAATTTACTGGTATACCGTTTAACATATAATGACTAATGTGTTTATTTATTTGTTTGTTTATTTAGCCAGTGTGAGTCCATTTGTGAGCAGTTTCAACTAAAATACTGTTTAGGAACGACCAAATCCAAAGAACTTTTAGAGACATAAATATTTTGCTGAAAATAAACATTACAACTAAAATATAAACAAATTAAATGTTTCGGCTGGCTAAATAGATTGTTGCCTACCTCACCGAGAATCGAACCAGCATCAGCTGAGGGGAAAGCAAAACTTCATTTAGATGATCTCCCCACTGGACTACCAGAACACATACATTACTCAAACATGCTAGCCTAGTGAACTAGACCAAATTCTTGCTTTGCAAAGTATTATTTACATGTTAAGTGACAGTGTGACGTTGATCTGTCAGGCTTTTCAAATCCTAGAGTTTTCTGCCAAAAGCTAACCCAGAAGATAGGTGTAGGAGACTATTTTGATGTTCAGCCTGCATGACAAACTCAGAGTGACCAATTATGACCAGAATAATTATTTAAAAAATGTTTTTTCAGTAAACCACACCTTTAAAAATGATTTTCAGTGTAGTTTACCCATAACATAACCTAGAAATCCAATTTGGCCCTGTAAATTCCAAGTTTGAGAACCCGTACTTTAGAGAAACGTGTATAAAAGATCACATTCTGACCAAGACAGCTAGTACTAAATCATGATCTCACATGTGTTGTCTGTGATAAAAATCTTAAATTAGGCTACCTATTAACAATGATTGGTTATCTTAAAGTTTAAGCAGTTTATTCCTATATATAGAAACCTAATCACACAAAAACGTGATACTGTATTAAGCTTTTCAAAAACACATCACACAGTTTAAAGACAGACAAAGTAATGCAGCAGGAGCTTTTACAAGTCACAGGTCAGGCTAATTATGTCTTCTCATGAAAAATAAGCCTGACCCTGTCCAACTCATACAATTGTGCATTGATTTTCTAAAGAAAGTGTGTTTAATAAATTTAGCTACAGGAGCAGGACCAGGTGGTCAATCATTGTCCTATTCTTAAAGCCCCTTGATGAGCACAGACAAAGATCACAGAAATAATACATCATTGTTCTGTCTAATTACAGCATGTCACAGACAAGAGCAGATTTGCATTTTAAACAAGCACTTGTTCTGATTGAGGAACGATTGTTATACGTTTCATTAAATCTGCGAGCTACGCAGAGCGTATTGCACAGCCTCCGGAAACAGAATCCACAAAGCATCCAGTTGCACTGAAATGGCACCCCGTCAGCAGTGCCAGACACTCTTTCATATATGCTTGTTTGTATTTATTTATTTTACACTTATGCATACTTTAGAGATAGTTTTTCCCTCCCCACCAATGATTAATATAATTTCGTATCCTTCTTTTAAGGTCTTTTTGTGACACTCCCTAGTTTAAGCAGGGATGAGACAGAGGGTCTGTGGAGAAAAGGGAGAGGAAATGGAACTAAAACACGATGCAAGAATCAAATACCCTTTAACAGTTTCTGACTGCTTTTGCTCCATTTTCCTAGAGTGGATTTGAAGCAGGGCTGGGCTGCTTCCTGAATACGTTAAAACCTCCTCAGTGTCTTTATCTACAATTCCACTTATTTACAGATCACTGGTGGAACATCTGCTCCAACACTTGCCCCAAATCTAAGAAGTGATGTTTTTGCAATATACCATTTAATTTTTAATGCAGAAATTCAGTTCTTCTTCAAAACACAAGAACTTTCATAGATGGGCTTCTTTTGATGACAACTAAACAGCCTCCAATAGCTTGGAAATGTACGAGATAAACAAAACTGCAGCAAACAAACACAGTTGGGGTAAACACTGCAGAAGTTGACAATATCACAGCAACATTAAAGTAGCAGCAGCACTATTTTATCTTGGTTTTAGGCAAGTTTGAGCCCAGTTAATCAGTGTGTAAAAAGTATACCCAGTGCATAACTTTACTAGAGATAAGTGCTAATTTTTTATATTCAGTTTTACATTAATTTAGTTTTACAGAGACGGACAAGGAGAAAGAGATTGAGTTTCATGATTATTCTAATGAGAGGAAATGTCCACACGTAAGCAGCCTGGGAAAACCTGCATAGCAACGAGTCTAAGTAAGAAATCATCTCCGTCTGAAGCCGGTTCTTGTCGTCATTATGGATCCTTTTGTTTTTTGCGCCCTGATACGCATGGGAAAGTTGCGTTGCACCTGCGTGTTCATCTGTTCAGATATTTAGGTTGGCTTCTTGCCAACAACTCCACACTTCAGCTACTGCCAAATGCTGTGCATATTTGATTTGCAATGCAACATAATAGGCCATCAGCTTAATTATTACTAAAGGAGTTATCATCCTGAACCTCTTTTGTTCAAAATTGTAGTGAAAAGAACGGCTCATGATACCAACATTTGGACGTGGCTCAAAAACAACAACGTTCCCCAAGAATGTGTCAAACTCGTCATTATTTTTTTAAATTATTTTTCACTTCAGTTGCACAAGAACCGAGCACAGACTTTTGGTTTTACTGATGCTTTGATATTAAGCAACAATGAGTATTCATTTGAAAATTCTTAAGTCAAAATCCAGCATATAAAAAGTAAAACCGATGTACTTGTATTTATGTGTATTCTATAACAAATTTTAAAAAAATCAACAATTTAATGTTTTCATGAAAACATTTTTACACTCAAGTGAGATCAATTATTAATTAGAAAAGTATTTTTTTATAATTTTATTTAACGACATTTGATGTTATGTAATCTTGCCGTTTGAGAACAATATTAAAGAAGAAATAAAAATGGCACTTGCCATCACTAAGATCTCCCATGAGCCTAAAATAAGTAGAAAGAGTCAAGTGGAGAACCTAAAATATTAACTTTGTCACATTGAAGTACTTCTGTGTATGAAATGTGTTATACAAATAAAGGTCTCAATTAAAGGTCTCTATAGCAGATACCAGTGTAATGATCTGTAGTTTGTATATTTATACACTGTAATTAGATCTAAATATTATAATCAGAAGTGGTTGTTTTTATCATCAGGGAGTTTACTTAAACACTCTGTATTGACTGAGAGACAAGAAAAGAGAGAGTTGGGATCGTTTAAGAATCTTTAATTTCTATAATTATAAATTCTTACAATCTACCAGGACTATCTCAGTGATGAATGCATATGGATTTGAATGTTATAGTGTTGGTGCGTGTGTGTGTGTGTTGTTCAGAATCTCTAGGCTGACGTAGCGAATCTGGTTGTTATGACTAGGCTACCATGAGGCTTCAGAAGCTGATGACATGAGCCGCCATTTTGCCGCAACTACGTACCCGGTGGAGCCTCCCGTGTAGATCAGGAAATGGCAGGTCCTCGGACCTTCAGATGTGCTAGAGCTGGTGAAACAGCGGTCGCAGCACTACAAAGCCCGTCTGTGGGTCGACTCCCGGTATCAGCGGCAGGCGTCAGCGAGTTCGCTCTTATTTTGAAGGAATGTCGTCTTGTTGTTCAAACGACGGAAATCTCCAGCTTGACAGTTCTCAGCTTAAAATAGAAAGTACATCTGGCCAGGCTGTACTTCTCTTTTGCGGTGATGGATCGAGAGCTGGTTGAAAACTACGTTGAGAGTATGATGTAACTCCTTTGGAGCTCAGGTCGAACAGAGCTGAGGTTAAAATGGAACTGAGTATAAAATGGCGTTGCCTTGTTTTATATCCCCTAGTTGTTTACAAATCTTAGTAAACCGGATTGGACAACTTCATTAAACAACCCAGATTCTCTCTACGACAGACGAAAGTTCTGATTGGTTGAAAACAATGTGTCAGGCGTTTCCATATCCATGCAGATCAGTCTGTCTGGTGCAGTCCTGTTTATTCATTAAACACATAACTCATGACATCTTTATTTCACAGATCATTCACCTGATTATTAAGGATCAACATATGCTCTAATTAGCTTTATCACGAATAAAGTACTTTGATTAATTAATGGAAAGCGTTCTTCTTCTCTTCTTCTGTCTCTTCTCCTGGAATGTAAACATACTGAAACCAGCATCCGACCTTGGTGATTCCAACACGTTGTTACTGTGTGAAGGGGCAGCTGTTAAGGGCAGACAATAGGATCTTAATAACGCTACACCAGTATCCTGAAGTTGTGTTAGTGAGAACAAAGTTTAGTAATGCATCTAGTTAATAAATCATGTTTTGTCCAACTGTGCCGTCTCATACGCCTCAAACCTGATCTGAAACGTCCTCATTTGTAGTCGGTGATGCACGTTTTTATTACTTCTCAACTGAAATTTGCGAATTCACTACTCATTGACGCTCCTTTTTCAGCATTTAACCGGCTGCAGACTATGCAAAATGCTGCTGCTAGGTTTCTCACCAACACAGTCACATTACCCCGGTTCTGGAGCATCTACACTGGCTGTCTGTGACTTTCAGGGTGCGCTTCAAGATTCTATTATTCTCCTACAAGGCACTGAATGGCCTAGCACCCCCCTACCCGTCAGAGCTGCTTACACCCTACGTGCCGGTGTGTTCCCGAAGATCAGCTGACCGCTTGCTGCTCTGCATTCCCAAAATGAACTATAAAGCAAAAGGAGAACAAGCTTGTGTGTATGCTGCTTCTCATCTTTGGAATGCACTCCCTCTCACCATATGAGAGTCTTCAAAGGTCTCGGTCTTCAAGTCTAGACTGAAGACTGACTTTTATGATTTGGCTTTTGGACAGTGACCTCTTATGCTTAGTTTTATTGTTTCGAGCTGTTGCTTTAATCGTCAGCACTATTCTGATTGTTGGTGTGCTAGTTTTATTGCTCTTACTATTCTTACAGCTGGATTTACCTTATTTATTGAATTGTTTTGAATTGTCTGTTCAAAACTTATTTTATTGAAAATTTTTATTCAGTTTGTTCTGATTGTCTGTAAGGCAGTTTGGTCAGCTCTCAAGCTGTGTTTTAAAATGGTATGGTTTGGTATGATGATGAAATGTTTGTTATTGTTATTTACATTCTTCATCCAATTCATCCCAACATAAACTACAGTGTTTCCTGTGCTTTATGACACACCTCTGCAATCAATACCCTAAAATGTGAGCAGTGTTGTAACCTGTGTACCCTTTTCAGAACTGATGTTGTTGTATGGAGTGAGTCAGGAGTTACACCCTGACCAAGCTGAAATAGTGAATAAAGTCCTCAGAATGAAGTATGTATGGAGCTGTTTGTGTTGGATGCAGGTTGTGGAACTGATTTCACAAAAACACAATCTGATCCCCGTGTGCTGAAAATTCCTCCAAAGCTCCGTTGCTGCAGTAAAAAAAAGAGCTGCTGCTGTGTCACTTTTCTTAAGAGATATGTTGCAAATTTTTCATGTTTTAAGATCATTTTCTTGAGCCAGCATCTGCTAAAATGACCCTTTACATGGTTAATGATAGGCCACCCAGCCCCTATCGCACATGTGGCCAGAATACCGTATTTGCAACTTCATAGTACCGGTCCGGTCTGTTGGACTTTTCCTGCATGTTTTAGATCATAAAAAACATCTGATTTGTTTAATTTAGTTAGGAATCACTCCTTGTGATTTTTATCTTGGGAGGTGCTTCTTCTGCTAAGGAAAGCTGGGGAGACATTTCAGATGTCCCCCCCCCCCCCCCGCCATCCCCCTAAAAAACTAGGCCCATGGCACACGCACGCACGCACACACACACACACACACACACACAGACGTAATTTTCACTTTAGAAGTGGGGGGGGGGGGGGGTGTGGGTATCTTTACAGTATGCTCTAATGGGAAACAGGCTTCAACACAAATGGTTGTTTCCACTTGGTCCTAGAGCTCAACCAGTGTCAATTTAATATAGCGTAATATTGTTTTTGGATGGTAAAAAGTGCAGGGGTCAAAACTTGATTTTAAAAAAGTGTGTGTGTGTGTGTGTGTGTGTGGGGGGGGGTGACATGTCCCCTTGTCCCCCCCCCCAAAATTACGTCCATGCACACACACACAATCCAGCGGCTTGTAAGAGCTGTTCAATAACCACTTCAGCTGTTGTTCCACCTCTCTGGTTCTGTTTAGGACGTCGCTGTCGGTTGCCTCCTGTTTGTCTGACACTCCTGATCACACCTCTTGTGTTTTGGGATGCTAACCATTTAGCATGAGAACAACAGTGCTACTTCTGTCTGTCAGTCACTGTCAGAGTGTTATTTCTTCTATGTGAGGCCATCCATCAGGACAGCGCTGCAGACCGAATCAACATATGGCTTGTCAGCTGCCTTTAGATTGATACCACATGAAACCTGACTGGCTTCTGAGTTTCTCCTTATTCCTGGCTGCAGTTCAACTACTGCGCACGCACGCACGCACGCACACACACACACACACACACACACACACACACACACACACACACACACACACACACACACACACACACACACACACACACACACACACACACACACACACACACACACACACACACACACACACACACACACACACACACACGAGGGGTTTCTGGCCTTGTATCGGCAGTGCAGCGTGATTCGAAAAAGAAAAGAAAAAAATTCTTTCTACCTTCTTGTTTCTTTTTCTCTGATCAATGGACAGTGGAGCAGAAGTTGCTCCCACAAAAGCAGGAATATGTAAACTTTTGTTTTACTCTCTCTGTCTCTGGGAAAAAGAACAAGAAAAAAAACTTCAAATAGAGAATACATCAAACAGAGGAGCAGAACGCTTTGATCTCACCCTGAATGCAATGAAGTTACGTTGCATTAAAATTTAAAAACTGGACTTGAAAATAGAAACGAGAAAAGAGAAACGGAGCATAGTAAAAAAAAAAAATTAAAAAAGGTTGGTGTTTTGAGAAGAATATTGTAAAACGGTTTTTGAGAATGCAAGCTTCAATAAAACTTTTGTATGTCTAGATGATCGACTAAAGTCTCTGAAGAGTCTGAGGGAGGCGAGTCCGATCCATTTCTGCTCATCATAGGACAAAAACCTTTATAATCCTATATTGTATGATAGCAGTGTGCAGTTTAAAAAGTGTTTTTTCTCAAACACGTACAATAAAAATGTAGTGGATAACAAAAAAAAAAAAAAAAAGAAGAGCTTGACCCCTGGAGGTGATAAAATCAACAATGTTCTCACCTCCACTGTTGCCAACATGCGTTGCTACACCGCTGACAAATGATCCTGGCAGGCAAGACAGAATAATTTACCACAGATTAAACAGCAGGGCTCTTAACACAGTGCCAAGGTTCATATGGTTAACACATTTCATCCTGATGCAAGCATATATTATTACATTACATCGGTGACATGCCCTGCGGTAGACGAAGGGCAATATATTGTTCCCTGCTCTGTCAATGAGATTAAACGTGCACGGCAACAAAACACAGAAATCACTAGAGATGTAAAAGTACTACTCATAATGTAGAATAATGCATCTGCTTTATTTACCTTTTCATGCAAATCAGCAGAAAACAACTATTATCACGTGATTTTCAAATGATCAAAATCGGGCGAAAACGATTGAATTTAACCCACCATGCAAGGACCGTTTGGACATCCTACAGACGTGGTCTGGACCGACGGACTCAATATAGACATGATCTGCACGCTATACGACGTTGACTGTTTGCAGCAGGGGCGGCGTTAGGCCCGGCTACTTGGGCTCAAGCCCCGAATGTTTTATGAAAAGCCCCGGATCTAAATCGTGGAAGTAACATGCAGTACCAAAGTCCAACAGAGAGGGAGCAGCTGGCAGTAGTTTGTATACAGCCTGCCTGAGCCTCCACCACTGAAGAAGAAGCCCTTCAGCAGCCGGCTTCTTCTACACTCTCTGCCTGAAACGCATGAGTGAAGATGGACATAAGGAAGTTTTTTAGACCAAAAGTACCGCGACAGAACCCCAGCTTTGATGAGACTGGTGTTGACTCAGGTTTGTGAGTCTTATTTGAAAATATTTGTTGTGCTGCTGGTTTGCCTAAAGTTAGCTTACTATCAGGTAAAGTTGTTGGAGAAAGAAAGAGAATATTTACTATCATCTCACACTAAACACTAACAGGAACAATACTCTGCCCTGAATATGCTTAATATGTAGCTTCAGATTAAAAATTATGTGGTACAAGACAAATATATATGATGTTGACTAGTGCGTGTCACATGTGTATACGCGAGTCTGTCTGTGCGTGCGCGCGTGTGTGTGTTAAGCCCCCAGATCTTCTTCAGTCCTAAATCCGCCCCTGGTTTGCAGGGACCCTTTATACCAAAATGACTGTTTAAATTCATCCTGAGATGCAGATTTTTGAACAGAACAACAGTGGCTTAGTTTTAATCACAACAAGTTCCTCTACATCAGTTTTCTTTGTCTCTTGGAAGAGAACACCATCATTACCTCACACGATATACGGCAGGCAGGGATCCACACATCATAACATGCAGCTGTTAGCTAGTAGGCTAACGCAGAGATAACGTGTCTCAACAGCTAAAATGTCTGTATTTTGGTGGTATTCAAAATCAGACAGTGAAGGCAGTGCGACGGCCACTTGTCATGTGTGCTTACTGGTCATTCAACGTGCTGGAAAAAACACCTGCATGATAAGCAGCCTTCAAAACAAACTACTTTCTCCTCCTGCATTTTTCCCTTCATGCATTGCCACAGCGAATCAGTGGCCTGCATTAAGTCTCAGTTCACAGCAGAATTTCTAACAAAAACACGAAGCCAGCCAAAAGTGGAAGATTTAACAGAGAAAATGCAGATGGACAGCAAAACGTGGTGGGTTCTCATTCTGCAGCACCTGAGCTGTCTGCGGTAGCTACAGGTGTTGTGCAAGGAAAGGTTAGCCAGCTGGCCATGGCGCTATGTCTCTCCCAGGTCACGGAAACGCATCACTCAATGCAGCTGCATAATGAGGACGTAAACAATTTATAAATATGAGCAACTCTGCTACTTTTAAATATATTAAAAATATTAATTACTTTTTTTTTCAATGTACGTCTTATACAAGTGATGTTTTTGGTAGATAGACCAAGGAAATTACATAAACACAAAAATACTTAAGCAATACTAAAAAAATATAAAACTTGGATGTGTTTTCCCTTTTTTCTTCTTATTTTAATGCTTTGCTGAAGTATTGGATCGGGACTCAGTTTCGGCAGATACTCAAATCAAATGACTCCGACTGGGAGCAAAAAAATTTAATTGAAACATCCCTATATTCAGACATCGAAGTGACTGTGTGTACTTTTCCTGGTGATAGGGAGCAGTACACTGTTGTGCCCGAATGCGTTCATTGAACTATCGTTTGCGAATTTGTTCATTTTTGTCGTTAACTGAACTTGTTCATATTTTGCCTGACGAATGTAAAAGTGAGTACGTTCGTCCTGACGGGTGTGAACAGGTTTATGAACGCGTTCTTTCGCCGTTTTAGCTCCAGATCTCCACGAGGCTTTTCCGGAGCTAAAGCCTACCTAAAACATCCTGTTAACCATAGAGTTAATAAAAACTAAAACCCACAAATGCAGCCAAACACAGGCAGTAGCAGTTGGTGCAGCGTCCACTCTTCCAGCTCTATGCTGTGTGCAGGAGTCAAAGTTCATTCAGAAAAATTGAAATGGGACTTAACTGAAAGACTATACATTTTTTAATGTTTTGAAATTTTAATATTCCACTTTGAGTTTGCTACCTCAGCCTGCTTCCTAAGATTGTTTAATAATTTCCCATAAAAGACTGTTCAAACAATGTTTCCTCATGTTATTAAGAATATACTGTAGGGTAAAATCTGCAGCTGGGTATGAGTGTGGACTGAGCGGGTGCCAACTATTGGAAAATTATTTCATTATATATATATATATATATATATATATATATATATATATATATATATATATATATATATATATATATCCATCCATCCATCCATTTTCATCCACTTGCCAGGAGTCGGGTCGTGGGGGCAGTAGCCTAAGGCGAGGGCCCAGACTTCCCTCTCCCCAGCCTCTTGGGCCAGCTCCTCCGGGGGAATCTCAAGGCATTCCCTGGCCAGGTGAAAGACATAGTCCCTCCACCGTGTCCTGGGTCTACCTTTAGGTCTCCTCCCGGTTGGACGTGCCCAGAAAACCTCACCAGGGAGGCGTCCAGGAGGCATCCTGACCAGATGCCTGAGCATCAAACAAGCATTTTTGACCCAATTTTTATGGTATAAGTTACAAAACTGCCAATATTTTTAAACTACCCGGCATCATTTCATTCATTTTAAACAATGTTTCCATGGATATTTCCAAAGATCCATCCATCCATCTTTTTTTGGCCACTTATCTGGGGTTGATAAGATTTGTATTCATTGGGTAAAAAAAAAGGAGGACAAGTCTCACAAGCAGGCTAACAGTATAAAGTTTACGGTTACAACTGTTAACAGATTTGAAAGTGATTAAGTTTGGAGGTGGGTCTGCATTTGGGGTGGAGATCTTTTTCCATTAGGGGCTAATTAAATAATGATGAGCTTGTGAATATTTACTGTGATATTACCGAGAATGTGGAGTGTGTGACCCACTTTAGACTTTCACATCTGAAAAAAGGATAAACCCTTTGATAATTCTTTGACTGCAGACACTATTTGACAGTCAGTTTTGGGGGGGTAATGAAATATGCTTCTCCTCTGTTTTTATTTCCATCTCCAGTCTTTTTTGAAGTTGGGTTTGAGCTGGGCCACGAGACGTGCCGTCCAAGGTGAATGTGACTGAGTGATGTGTCATTTAATCTCTTGGACATGTCTATTCCAGGAGAGGATATGGGGACTGCCTCATGAAACATTTATCTGGGAAGAGCAGAACAGAGATGGAGTGACAGAAAGGAATGAGGTAGACAAGAGGAAATAACAAGTTAAGTGTGTGACCATATTTGTGTTTTCCATTCAATTGGGTTGAGAATAAACAACCCTACAACCAACAAACAGACATCAGCAGAGCTTGTGAAGATATTTGAAACATGATTTTTGAGATAGGCGAGATTTTGATCATTTCAAATAAAATCCCAGCATTCAGGACACAAAACTCATAATCTGGCTCCAGTGGTAAAATTTAGCTGCTTCACTGAGCATCAAATGTATCTCTGGACACAAGATGCCCTAAACTCACTTAATTTGTTTTATTCAGTAAGGGCAGATGTTTAAATGTGGCATAAGTGTGTCTTATCTTCATCAGCAAGTGATAACGATATGTTACCTACAGCGACGGGGATTAAAGCTGCTGTAGCCAAGGCACTTTAAAAACAGCTCACACTGACCAAAGCGCTGAACATAAAAGCATAAAAACATTAAACAGAGAATAAAATACAATATTAAGTTAAAAGTGCATTAAGATGAATAAAAACACTAAAATCAAATAGAAATCCCAAAACTCATACTGGTCCAAAGCCAAGCTAAGAAGGTGGGTCTTTAAAAATGCTTTAAAAGTTTCCAGAGAAGAGGCCCTTCTAATATGTACCGGCACACCATGGACATAGCTTTTTATTTATTTTTTTTTTTTTTGACATGCTCCCCTTGGAATGTATTATGGAGATTAAAAAAAGTGAATAAAGGTTCTCTTGCGGTTGTCTAAAAACAGCGGCTCGGGTCTAAAATAACTGTTGTACCATCCAGACGTCGGTCTCGCCAAACTGCTGCACTTCTGCACATGCCTGGGTCCTCCGGTCATTACGCACTTGCAGATTTAGCAACAGAGCACCACAGGTGTGAGAGGTTCTCCACTCCATGATATCAGAGAAGGAGAAAAAGCCAGCTGCTGCCACTTCAACTTTAGTACCAACTACCCGAGTCTCATAAAAGAAAACCCCCATTTGAAGTCACAGACAACAAAAGACATTTGGACCTAGACAATGGCAACTGATGTTTTGCTTTCTCTCATATCCTCTGGAAATGTGGGTTTCAGGTTCAGGTGGGAGCAAAACTAGTGAAGATACCTGAGGAGAGGGGTGAGTGTTCCGTGAACGTGCTTGCGTTCAAAACCAAGCTTGTTTGCAGATTTGCAATGGCAGCTTTAACCCTGTGTAGTCAATCCACAGGCCGGTGCATCTGCGCGCGCCCCGAGGCGTCGCCCAGCTGTTGGGAAGAGGTATGGCCTCAAATATAGTGTCTCAGAGACACTTGTGGCTGACCCTTTCTAATGGCCCGACAGGGACAGGACTAACTACCTGGACGAGCCTGTTTCACCCAGTGGTCTGTTTGGACAGTCCCTTGATGCTATTCAGACAACGTTTGAGGCCCAGCGGAAACTATGAAGAAACGGACTGAGGCGCTATGTTCCATCATCCTCAGGCGGGAAGGGTGGCGCACGGCACCTGGGTCTGACAGGAAGAACCTGACCTCTCCTCCTCCACCTCAGAGGACAGCCTCTCCAGCTGCAGCAAAGGGCTCGGTCCCAGCTCGGACTCAGTCTTTCCCTCCTCGCCACTCCGCTTGGACTAAAGGCCCTCCTGGGCACTCACAGAAACATCCTGTGAGCCGCAAGAAGAAACCTCAGTCGTCCTGATCCCGGGACCCAACTTGTTCGGGTTTTGGACCCTGTTGGGCTTCAAAAACCCAGTTTTCCATGGTTGAAACGGACTGGTTCAGCTACGGTTCAACCCCACAGTCCAAAGAGACTTTGTTTACCGCCCCCAGGGGGCGAGAGTTGTACTTTTTACAAAAACATTCACACAAATGTAATAAAAACTGCTGTTTGCACTCGACAATGTGTGGATGCAATGTGTCTCAACAATGCTTCTCAAATTGGCCCCATAAATCTGTGTCAACCCGATCTGCTGGTGAACGACAGCTCAATGCACACATCAAATCCTGTCAGCAATCGGCCTCTGTGGAAGTGGGGAAAGCTGCTGTTCTCCCGCTCTGCTGGAGAACACAGCTTTCCTCTGGTGGCAGACATGATGTTCAGAAAGCCTCCCGTTCCGCTAGAGGGCAGCAGCTCGCCCACCAGGGCGCTGAGCGGTTTCCTCGCGGCGAAACTTCACCTCTGGCGAGCATGCGCAGTGTCCCCCTGGGTCGAGCACACGGTTGCCACGGGTTACTGACTGCAGGACTGCAGTTCCTGATCAAACCACCCGTATTTACCTCTGTTGTGCAGACATGTGTAAATACAGACACTGCGGTCGTGTTACGGGAGGAAATTCAGACTCTACTGTTGAAAGGAGCTATTCGAGCGGTCCCTGTCGAGGACACAAACAATGGCTACTTTGTCGTCCCGAAAAAGGGGGTGGACTTCGCCCTATTTTGGATCTGCGTGTGTTAAACAAGTGTCTGCACACGTACGGGTTCAAAATGCTAACACTCAAACAGCTACTGGATACAGTCAGTCCCGGAGAATGGTTTACTGCGACCGATCTCACAGATGCTTATTTCCATGTGGGAATCCACCCTGATCACAGGCGGTTCCTGCGCTTTGCTTTCAAAGGGAAGGCCTATGGGTACATGGTTCTGCCTTTTGGGTTAGCTCTAGCTCCCCGCACCTTTTCAAAATGTGTGGAAGCCGCACTAGCCCCCCTCAGGGAGGAGGGCATCCGGATCCTCGCTTACCCAGATGACTGGGCTCTAGTAACGAGTTCCCAAACACAGGCAGAAGCTCATACTGCAAGAGTACCTTCCCACGTTCAAGCCCTGGGGTTTCCCGTGAACTACAGAAAGAGTTTGGAGTTTCTCCTTCCTCAGGCTGGAAATTTGCTCTTGTTCAAGCAGAGTGCGTCTCTCGGACCAGCGAATAGCCGCGCTACACAGTTGCTTAGCGCGCTTTCAGCTGGGAGCCAGACTGACACTCCGCACAGCTCTACAGCTGCTGGGGATGATGGCTTCCTCCATAGCCGTGGTGCCTCTCGGACTGTTAAAACTGCGACATTTCCAGCATTGGGTCCGCTCTCATCATCTCCATCCTTCACATCATCTCCACCGGAGGTTGACGGTCACCATAGCCTACATGGTAGCTCTCCTCCCATGGAGAGAATCAGGGCTGTTCTGCCAGGGTTCCCCTACTGGGAGGGTGCCAGAAAGCAAAGACTTTCTCATTGGACTGTGGAGGCCATTTCCCTGTGTTACAGCGTCACTGGCTCCCAACTGCCCTTAGGGGTCAGGGCACACTCTACTAGAGGTGTGGCTGCTTCTTGGGCACTGTTTAAAGGTGTTTCAGTTGGTGACATTTGCTCAGCTGCAAGCTGGGCTACACCCCCCACCTTTGTGAGGTTTTACCGCTTGGATGTTTTGGCCCCTTCGGTGGCCCATGCGGTTCTCTCTGCTGGATCTTGCCATCTTAGGTTGCCATCTCAGGCCAGGTTTGATAGCTGCTCATGGGGCATTTCGATAAGTCCCATGGTACCTTCATTGTACCGAGTGAATCGATTGGGTTATGCATATAACCACTGTTCCCTAAAGGAGAGGAACGAGGTACAATGCAGAGCCGCCCCATTTCACAGCCCAGCTCGGTGAAGAGCGGCTATCGAACTGAGGAATGACAGTGACGCGGTCGCTTATAAGTGGAGGGCAGGGCCTCCATGCAGTGTAACTTTCATTTGCCTCACAGGCGTGATTAAATGTGTCTTCAGCCAGGCCACACAAGGGCGTGATGTCCCATAGTACCTTTGTTGTACCTCATTCCTCTCCTTCAGGGAACAGTGGTTATATGTATAACCTAACGTTTATAGCCATGATTGTAAAACAATGTGGAGTCCCTGACTTAGAAAAGCACTTTACAAATGCAGTTTCTTTTTAATTCTCAATAATGCTGAGTTCATGAGAATGAAATGAGATTTTAAAAACAAATAATTAAACTTTATGTATAAAACGTGTTGCAAAATTTTCTTGAGATTTACCACAAACTTAAATCTCAAGTCTCTTCAAAGCTCAATAAGGTAATTCCCCTGTGCACGCACACACACACACACACACACACACACGCACACACACACACGCACACACACACACACACACACACACACACACACACACACACACACACACACACACACACACACACACACACACACACACACACACACACACACACACACACACACACACACACACACACACAATGCTTACAAGTTGATTGTGTCATGTTGTCATTTATGGTTATTTCAGGTTACTCAAAATATTAATACTGAGGAGGTTATGATTTGTGGCAATACCTGCAATGCTAATTTGGACAGATTCTATATTTTGAGTTTGCACACCTTGGGCACTTGTTACCAATTCTAGTTAAACACTAAATTGTGTACGTTTTAAATAATTACAAAAATCCAAAGAAGAAAATCTACAAAGTCATGGGTGTGCACAATATTACACCACCTCTATAATAATTTTTGCTTTATTGTTGGATTAAAGGAGACATATTCTTTTTGAAAAATAAAAAGATGTATTAGTTATATGTCTACAAATAAAATGTTTGTAAAATCTCTCTCACATAAGGTCTCTGCCACAAAAAACAAGCTATTTCTGACCACGCCTACCCATCTGCCACTGCTATAAGCTGAAAAGCTCCGACATCTGGGAGGAGCTCAGAGTAGAGCTGCTACTCCTCCAGCCTGAGATGGTCCTATGCTGATTTTCCCAGTTGTGACATAACAAAAGGGGACTTTTTGAAATGCCTTACTTTAGGCATATAATTCCTAAAACAAAACACTGACAGAATATGGATAGATGGGTTTTATCACATTTGGAGTGTTTATAGAGGCAGAAGAGACCCACGTGCCAAATTTTAAAATCCTTGTCTTGAGCTAGTATGTGTTAAAATGACCCTATACAAAGTTAATGAAAAGTCACTCAGGCCCTGCCCACACGTAGCCGGGGATCTGCCAAAACGTAGATATTTTTCTACGTTTTGGTCTGTCATCCACACAAAAATGGAGTTTTTTCACACGAAAACGGATCTTTTTAAAAACTCCGGCCAAAGTGAAGATCTGCGTTTTCTCCGTTTTGGGTGTCTGCGTGTGGACAGACAAAACCGGAGTTTTAAGGTCCGCAACGTCACTTTCCGCGACAAAAAATGCTGACATCACGTGTGCGACCTGTGTTTACACTAGCCGACAGCATGGATGCCCTCAGAGCTGTGCTCGCTTTATCAATTGTCCAAGCGCTTTTTGCTTGTTTGTTTTTGCAAGCGGAATTACTGCTCCTTGCGGAAGACCACAGACAAAGGACGAGGTTAAGAACGGGGGAAGTACTGCCGCCTACAGGTCTGGCATGTTCTTAACAACGTATTTATCCAGGTACGTGTGGACCGTATATATGTCGATGGTGTGGACAGAGTTTTTTTTTTCAACGAGGTGGTGTGGATGCAAGTTTTTGGAGGGGCGGATATTCGTTTTTAAAAAACCCATCTACGTGTGGACTAGGCCTCAGACCTCCATCACCCTATGTGGCTAGAATACCAGATTTGCAACTTCTACGTCCAACAGACTGGTTTGGTCACATCTTGAACACAGCTGGTTGGTTTAATTTAGTGGTGAATAACTCCTGTAGACCAATGACGCCTGGGGACACATTTCAGCTGTTAAAAAAACAACTAACAAACAGCAAGGAGATAAGATTAACTTTGGTTGTACTAAAAGAAACCCTAGAGGGTGCTAAAAGCAAGTCAGACTAGTTTACATTAAAATTTCATAGGAGTTCGTCTTGTGCAAAACATTAAAAAGACACATCTATTAAACAAATTGTTCATTATGGTTCTGATTGTTAGTTATTTACCTTCTGATACTGATAGACACCAGAGCCTGTTGAAATCCTTGCAAAGTGGCCTATATTTGAAAGAAAAGAAGACACACGTGATCATAATGGCCTTTTGTCATTTTGTTCAGACAGATAGAGGAAAAGCACATGAATCCAGCAGCCATTAGTCCTAAGCTGATACCAATTACCACCAGGCAAAGGCCAAGCGGTAAGTGGACACGAATGAAGCCAGACAGGTCAAAGTGGTCACACAAAGCAAAGGTCAGCATTGTCATAATCTCAGATGAGCAGAAGTTGTAAATAGCTCAGCGGATAAATAAGTGAGTGGGAGAAAAGCTCGAGTTAAGTACTCTTTTCCTGAGTGCGATGTGTTCTGTTCATTAGAGCTGTTCATGCTGTAGCAGAGGATGATTATCATTATCTGAACTGCCTTTCTCTGCCCAAAGCATTCGCAAAATCAACTTATCATCAGCAAGGGTGTTTATTAGCAAGCTAATGTGGCGATTCTCCTTGAATTCACAGCATTGTAAAAACAAAACGCTCATAAGTATCCTCACTGATACGACCAGCTTGATACAAATGTGTAAACACACTTGTATCGAGCTTTCCCCTAGGTATAGTGAGACTTAGGAAGTTCTGCAAAGCTTCTGCACAGTTTGCTCTTAAAGCTTTTTAAAAAGTTTCCCGTGTCAGAGCGAAAAAAAAAACATGCTCAAATTTTCTGCAACTTTCAAAATAAAGTAACAACACGTACCATTTGACACGCAGGATGTAAGGTCAATGAGGCTGCAAGTACAAGTTTTTAAAGTGCTTATTTGTTCATCCTTGCTTTTGGTTCTAGAGAGCCACGGAGAAATGACAGAGCTTATTTTTCCTTATCTTATCAGCAAAGGGAGAATAAAAATAAAGTTTTTAACCCATCCAGGTGTCCACCTGCTGTTTCTCGTCTTTGAGCCCATTAACAGCAACGTGATGTCATTAACAGGCTGTTGATTCTGAAGAAAATTCCCTAGATTTCTGTTACCTTTTCTGTCACATAAAAAAAAACTAGTTGCAATTACGATGCACAATCTGTCAAAAAAACATTTAAATTTTAAAAATTATGTTTTCATTGATTTTACTGAGAGGCAATGTTCTTTTCAATGTGTGTCACCTCAAATAATTACAGGTGCTGGCCAGTAAATTAGAATATCATCAAAAGGTTGAAAATATTTCAGTAATTCCATTCAAAACGTGAAACTTGTACATTATATTCATGCAATGCACACAGACCAATGTATTTCCGATGTTTATTACGTTTAATTTTGATATTTATAGGTGACAACCAATGAAAACATCAAATCTGGTATCTCAGAAAATTAGAATATTCTAAAGGCCAATGAAAAAATGTTTGTTTCTCTAATGTTGGCCAACTGAAAAGAATGAACATGAAAAGAATGTGCATGTATAGCACTCAATACTTAGTCGGGGCTCCTTTTGCCTCAATAACTGCAGTAATGCGGCGTGGCATGGACTCGATCAGTCTGTGGCACTGCTCAGGTGTTATGAGAGCCCAGGTTGCTCTGATAGTCGTCTTCAGCTCCTCTGCATTGTTGGGTCTAGCGTATTGCATCCTCCGCTTCACAATACCCCATAGATTTTCTATGGGGTTAAGGTCAGGCGAGTTTGCTGGCCAATCAAGGACAGGGATACCATGGTCCTTGAACCAGGTGCTGGTGGTTTTGGCACTGTGTGCAGGTGCCAAGTCCTGTTGAAAGGTGAAGTCTGCATCCCCATAAAGTTGGTCAGCAGCAGGAAGCATGAAGTGCTCTAAAACTTCCTGGTAGACGGCTGCATTGACCCTGGACCTCAGGAAACAGAGTGGGCCAACACCGGCAGATGACATGGCACCCCACACCATCACTGACGGTGGAAACTTTACACTGGACCTCATGCAACGTTTATTCTGTGCTTCTCCGCTCTTCCTCCAGACTCTGGGTCCTTGATTTCCAAAGGAAATGCAGAACTTGCTTTCATCAGAAAACATAACTTTGGACCACTCAGCATCAGTCCAGTCCTTTTTGTCCTTGGCCCAGGCGAGACGCTTCTTGCGCTGTTTCTTGTTCAAGAGTGGCTTGACACACGGAATGCGACACCTGAATCCCATGTCTTTCATGAGTCTCCTCGTGGTGGTTCTTGAAGCGCTGACTCCAGCTGCAGTCCACTCTTTGTGGATCTCCCCCACATTTTTGAATGGGTTTGTCGTCACAATTCTCTGCAGGGTGCGGTTATCCCTAGAGCTTGTACACTTTTTTCTACCACATTTTTTCCGTCCCTTCGCCTGTCTGTTAATGTACTTGGACACAGAGCTCTGCGAACAGCCAGCTTCTTTAGCAATCACCTTTTGTGTCTTGCCCTCCTTGTGCAAGGTGTCAATGATTGTCTTTTGGACAGCTGTTAAGTCAGAAGTCTTCCCCATGATTGTGGTGCCTTCAAAACAAGACTGAGGGACCTTTTAAAGGCCTTTGCAGGTGTTTTGAGTAAATCAGCTGATTAGAGTGGCAGCAGGTGTCTTCTATATTCAGCCTTTTCAGAATATTCTAATTTTTTGAGATACCAAATTTGGAGTTTTCATTAGTTGTCACTTATGAATATCAAATTTAAATGTAATGAACATTGGAAATACATTGGTCTGTGTGCATTGCATGAATATAATGTACAAGTTTCACGTTTTGAATGGAATTACTGAAATATTTTCAACCTTTTGATGATATTCTAATTTACTGGCCAGCACCTGTATGTGTATTATCTTGTTTTAGACCAAGCATTTAAAACAATGTTGAATAAGAAAAGTTAAGTCACCTCCACTGAAAAACCATTTTTAAATGATTTCTGATTATAATCAGTCACTGAGTTTGCCACACAGACTGAAAATAGTCTCCTACACCTACCTCCAATATTGCCAGTATTTGGAGAGATGTCCAAATATTCAGGAAATAAGACTCCAAATCCTGCCGTGTTCTGCAACTTTCTCCTCAATCTGACTTCTCTGTCCTCAAACAGATGCACCAGATGTTTTTCCCCCAGAGTATGCCTTACAAGGCATTCATTCCTACAAGAGATCAATTCAAATGTATCATAATATAAAGAAAGTTGACCTTCAAGACAAAATAAAAAGAAATATTGGTAAAAGATCAAAAGGGAAGCCAAATCAAACACATTTTTGACCCACAAAATGTTCTGGTGGCAAAGTGAGTGCATTATTTTTAACTCTGAACCTCATGATTGAGATTAATTTACAAATTTGTGCTTATAAAAGAGGGGAAACAAAAGAACCACACTTGCATTGTCTTTACGTATGTGGTGGACGTAGAAATGTTCACACACCTCCTCCCACTCAGCACTTTAATGCCACACAGGGGTGATCAGCTGGAGGAAATCAAACCCCTCTCTAAATTTCCTCTCCGCTGATTAAGATAAACTGCTTTTCAGCCATGGTTACCCCCAACCAATCAATTAAAGTAATCAATTAAAGGCCTGCCGGCTGAGCCTTTGGTAATTGAGGGTTGAATAAACACAGACTGCTGATACTGATGATAAAGCCGTAACAAAACCACAGACATGAAAGTGGCTTGAAAAATGTAATTTCTGAGATTTGGGTAGGTCTTAATTGTAAGGAAAACCAGATTTAGTTATTTATTTGATTTCATACCCAGCAGTGCTCTCTGATTATCCCCTGCTGCCAAAGATTCTGCCCTAGGACTTTAAATATTGAAGAAAATCACCAGCCAGACCTTTCCAACTGGCCAAGACTAGTATTTGAAAAAAGTGCCAGTAGAATTCAAACATGGCACTGTGTTCCAACATGTCCTCCAGTGAAAACAAATCCTCAGAGGCGGGTGAAAGGCGCTCTTTTGGCCAGCAAGGCCTTTCCAATCTTGGCTCCAGGTCCTAGAGGTGAGGAGGCTCTCTGTACTTCAGGGATCATTAAATACAGCCTCACAAGGCTCCCAAACTGAGTCATATTCAGCTAAATCTGCATTATTTTTTATCTGTATAACTATTTTTTGAGTAAAACAGATATGCAAACAACAGAACAAATAAATACTTGTTAGAATTTAAGAACACTTTTGCAGTACTGTGGCATTTTTAGGAGAATTTAGCAAAATTTTGTGACAAGTCCTCTTCTTTGAGCTTTCAGACAATGGAGAATGTTTTAAATCAGATTTGAGCAGCTCAGTATTTTTACAAGGTCTCTAAATAAGTAATTTCCTTCCATTTTCGTGACTTAATGCTTAACTTACAACCTTCAGTTTTCAGAAGATTTTAGGCAAAGTTGCACCTGTTTAGAACAATGTTTTACTTCATAAGCAGATAAACCCACTGCTGATTAAAGCGATTATGTGTATTTTCCATGGCAGTAGGGGGCAGAACATAACTAAATCCCTGCAAGCAAGCATTATTTTTGCATTGCAGTAAGACCTTATGAACATTAAGGTCAAAAGTCCCTGGGTGTATCTCAATGTCAGGGAGCCTTTGGGGAAATCTTTGACCGAGGCTAGGCTACAGGACACCTCCCATGTATTCTTGCTCAGCTAGCTAAACGGCTAACAGAGAACAGACGCCTTGGTAGAACATAAACATTGGAACACACCTTGGCAGTTCTGGATGACGTATCTCCTAGGCAACCGGGGCGGGACCAAGACATCAAGGCAAAGATCCTTGGCACTGAGAAACACTCCCTGGGGACACACCCTCCAGCAAAATGACAAGCACATCAGACTCCCTTTCATCACTGGCAGCAAGTGATGAGATAATTGTGTAAAACAACAATTGTGAATGGCAAAAGTTTTGTACCAGTTTGTTACAAATCAGTAAATGCATTTTGTCCTCACAGGCTTCCATAGAAGGAAACATGCCATCTAAAATGGTGTCGCCCAGAGACTTAGACCTGCTCCCATGTATTTTAGACCCAATATTTATAGGTATTTGTTACAAAGCCGCCAATAATTTTCAACAACTGGGCATCTTTAAAGGGGAACTAGGTAGTTAAGGCTTGGTTTTAGCACCCCCTAGTGTACGTTTGTAGAACAGAAAACTCCTTGCTGTGCGTTTGTCTAATCTAACAGCTGACATGTCTCCTTAGCCTTCATTAGTGTCTACAGGAGTGATCCACTAAATTAAACAAATTAGCTGTGTTCATCTAAAACATGCAGGAATCGTGCTGGAACCAGACTGCAGTGCCAGGTATGTCAGCTCAAAATTTTCTAAAAGTCCAGACAGAGCGGCCAGCCTGTCTGAAGTTGCGAATATAATATTCTGGCCACAGGGGGCAATAGGGCTGGGTGGCCTTTCATTAACCCTGTAATGGGTCATTTTAGCACATAGTGGCTCAAGAAAATCATTAAAAATTTTGAAAAAGTTTGCTAAGTATCCCTTTAATTGTTTGTCAACAACATTTAAATGGATATATCAAGATATTAAAAAAGTTCAACTGCACATTGTTTCTTTAAAACACTAGAACCACTAAATCATAGAACGCTGACGTCAGGCACAGACCGTTAAACAGCGCGCCAGGAGAATCCCAAGGTGTAATATTTATTACTGTATGCAGGCAGTCAAAGTAAAGAGGAACGAGCAGAGGCTGCTTCAGCTCATTATCTAACAGCAGTATAACATAATTTAACATTTCCTTTGTGCTCAGGAACACCACAGCAATTAGCTAACAAGCGGGTCATCCATTAACCAGGCCCACAGCCCTGGGAAAGATTTAAACCTCCAGGGCAACACTCAACAATCCTCCGTAATAGAATGAGGGAAAGTCCATTAGTAAACATTTAGGAAATCAGCGAGAAGGCAGGTCTCTACAGGTAATTTTATTACAAGTTATTTACAGTGTACTCTTTGCTTTATACTTTTAGCTTTGTTCTTGCAAGTTAGCATTAATGAACATTAAGGCTGTCTTGGGCCTAAACAGCAGATATAAACAAAGAATCGGCTGAACTGTTAGACCTTGATTTCAACAGGGATGAGATAGTGTGGAGATCCCTTTGAAATAGTTTACTTCAAAATAAATACTTAATGCAGCTTGCTTTTTCTGATGAAATAATTCATTGAACACACTAACATTTGTAATGGCAAACCAGACCCTCACAACGGTGGTAGAGTAAGACTCAAGGCTGATCAATAGAGGCCTTAGGGGTTTTATTTTCTGTTCCTTGATCAAGGCTGTCAGATTAGTATAGGTACAGTGTAAATAGGACTGCTGTTTGAGCACAGGCGGCGGCTCGGCAGCCCAGGTTGGAGCATCGCTGCCTCATTAATATGATTAGGAAAACAGCCTTCGGGCAGTGAGGATGCAGAGCAGCCCACACCGAGGCTCGGTGGATACCAGCAACACTGCCGTGTCACAATGGAAGAATGGAGGAGTGGGTTTCTCTGCTCTCTTTTTGCAAATCAGAGGTCTGAGGAGATTGTAAGTATTGTGGAAAAAAAGGCCTCTGCATGAAGGAGGGCAAAAGTAAAAAGAGTAGCAGTCTAATGAAATAACGGGGCTGCAAGAAGAACAAGTGAAAATGTGCCTTAAAGACAGACAACTGCAAATTACCATTTTGGGTTCTTGCATTTTTTGTTTCCTCATCACAGAATCTGTCACATAAAAATCAGGTTTTGATCCGGTCAGCTTGACCCTAAAGTGAATGCAAACATTTTTCTCCATCCTTTCCTTTAACTGGGGTTTGTCATACAGTCAGTGAGTAATTATCGTTAGCCTAACCATTCTGCACTGATCTCATCATCTTGTAGTGAAGGCGACACCTCCCATCCAGCCCAACCTCGACTTTAGAGACAGGTTGTCACCTTCCTGTAATTTAGACAACTCAAGCGTTATTGGTGTGTTTCAGATTCAGCAAAATAAGGTGAAAGGGAAAAGTGGCTTTGCCAATTGAAACAGAAAACTCAATGCTTCAGAGCAGTTATTAGGACAGTGTTTGAGTCTAATTTGACTAACATTAGATCTCTTTCGATAGTAAAGACACACGTTTCACCACAAGAAAATGCACGTGCTTGTGAAACATTTTTTTATATTATCCATCTTGATGTTTTTCATGAGTTGGAGTATGTGTACCCCTATTTTTCTTGCCTTTTATAGGTTCAGGACATGAGCAGTGAATGAGTCACGAATCTCCTATTTGCATTTGAGCTCAGTATTCAAACAAACAGCATGATGTTTAAAAGCCTCATTAGAGTGGAAAAGCATCTTGTGTCTGCCCTGGGATGAAATCGAGGACTATGAAGAACAAAAATGTCACACAGTGCAGAAAAAATGAGCTGGAACTGGTAGTTCAGTTTGCAGTACATATTCCAGCCAGTAGATGGTACTCTACTGTGGGACTAAGCAGGTGATGGTCGGTGTGCACTTGATGGGGAAATATTGTGATTGTGAAAGAGTTTCAAATTTAAATCTCGTGTGATCACACTTAAATAGTTCTCACTGCATTTTCTGAACGAAGTCTTTGCAAAACAAAAGAAGCAAAAAGAAAACACACATGAGGTAAAGATGAAAATGAAATATTCCTGAGTGCTTTGCCCCACTGCTGACCGCTGCTGTGTGCAGCCGACAGCAGCAGATGGCCCGTGGCTGGCTCCCTCTGCAGCCGTGTCAGCAACAATCTCAGGCAGAGGTTACTTTGTTCGGTGATGGAAAAGCCAGATTATTCCTGACGACAATGCAGCTCGATTGCTTTGTTTCCCCCCCACCCCCCCCCCACCCCCCTTTTTTTTATTTTATTTTTTTTCAAAAAGCGTTTGTTCTTTGATAAGCTACCGGAAACAGTTAACATGTCGGTGGGAACCTGTGGAAAAGAATACACTTTCTATCAATTGTGTGTCCCTTATCCCCTGGTGGCGTTCGCTGGGTGTGGGAATAGACAGCATTCTGGGCACTGCTGCTCTGAGATAGCATTCACAGGCCAGAGCACAAGAACAGGCGGCATTCAACCTGAGGAACCAGGGGCCCGGCGCTGCAGAATTGTACACAGGGACGGACAATGTACGCTATCTTTGGTTTGGACATAAAAAAGCCAATGAAAGATTTTATTGTAAGGTTTGGCAAGCCTTGTTTGCAGACCTGCTCTCATTTTCCTTCACGCCGTCCCTGAATTTACCTGCCGCTTCCTTGTTGCACCACTGTCATTACATCTGCTGTTTCACTTCTGAGGGGATTTATTAACAGACGAGTTGCTTTGTTCATTTTGCACAAAAAGTCTATTAATTTGACTTTTTTAAGACGTTAAGGTTGCATTTAAGAAAATCTGCAACGCCAGCTCAGAATCAAGCAGCAAGCCACTGATGTTTACATTGGGATAATTGATTCTTTCTTAATAATTGGCATTTCCACGTGTCGAACATCTCCACTGATTTGTGATCCATTCAGCGCTCGAGCTCATCAGATGATGTGAAGGCTAAGCGTTTTTATTAGAAGCTGGACCCACTGCTGCCACCCACAGAGTCAGCACATTGCATCGGGTAAATTAGTATTATGATTTTAAGGGATAAATACCCGTTCCACCTAATTAATCCACCACATCAGAGGGTTATACGACACCATGAGCCCCATAGATCAAGGGCCACAGATCAAAGGAACCGCCACTGTTAAGACACAGGCAAGAAGAAGGTTTCTTGTTTATTTCTATATACAGATGGCCTGTAAACTAATGACTAAAGAATAAAGCAGAACACGCAAATTTGTTTATTGGCTGTTGACCGAAAGATGCAGCATCGTTGCTCCACCAATGAGCATGTATAATTAGGCAGTGGGATGTTGAAACTCGAGACAGAAAATTTTAAAGGCTTATTGAAATTTCTTGTTCGAAAAAAAAAATCATTCATTTAAATTGTGAATCAAACTAGCAATTTGCAAACACAGAAATCTGCTCAGTATTTTATCTGGAAAAACTTTTTAGGGCTTCATGATCAGTAGAATAATCAACTGAGTTTGGTTTGACGGTTATATTTGAACTATAAAATGAAGAGATTGGTGGTCTGTTGTCTGATTTTCATTACAGAGAAAACATTTGGAGCTTGCATGAAAACATTCTCTTTAAGGCATCACTTCATCACGGTCAGTGCTTTAACTCTTCGTGAGATCAGTAATTAAAATGACTTCCAGCCGCATAACGGCTCATACGTGAGACTGTTAAAAACATTCAGAGAAATAATTAATCCACACAGTTTTCCGTAACTGATGCAACAAAAGGAGGGAAAAATACTTTTAGAATTTCAAACATCAGTTTTTCCTCTAAAAACACATCTGTTCATGCACGCTTACCACATATTCACTGTTTACTGATGGCTGCTGCACATGTGGTTTTTGCATAAGCTCTCCTCTCGCACTTAAATCATCTGTGGTCCCCAAGCTTCTTTTTGACATGTGCAGTGTTGGTGCTGCCATTGCAGCTTAAATTTTTCAAGCAAAGAAAAAAGGCATGTGTATGAAATAATAATGACCATTTCAGACGAGTATATCTTTTGCATCTGACTGTTATCTCTCTGTTTCCGTCTCTCTTTGACGAGCACAATAGGCCTGGCCTCCTCCTTCTCACGCGTTTACAGTTTTGTTTCTGTTTCTGTATCATTTGATTTACATGTCGTTGTTGCGCTCATTCAGGGTTCTGCCGATTCGATTTCTTAAAAACAACTTACAAAAATATGTCAAATGTTTAATGTTCTTGAGATTTTTAATGACTTGTTTACTAAACTCAACAGCCACCGCCTCCAACAAAGATGGGCTCTGGACCTCCTCTCACGGGACGTCTTGACTGGACTGACTTGGGATTTTGGTCTTGTCTTCAATAATTCATAAAACAGTATTAAGTCCTGCATTAATATACTATTACAAGCCAAACAGAAACATACATCTTAAATGTAACACTTTTTAAACAAATCCTTCTAAGAATGCACCTTATCCAGGACCATTACTCTGTATTTCCTTTTAAATCAAAACATTTCCTATGATTTATTAAAAGCAGCTTTGTGAAGAGAAAAAGATCGCACCTCTGTCAGGCAGGATCAGTATAAATGATGTACACATGTCTAGTGGCATGAAATCTCCTTTAAAGTGGCTGCGTTTGTTTTGTCATCGTTCTTTTGTGTAGGCACGGTTAGGCTTCGGTCTCAGCAGAGTGTGGATGTCACAAAGCATTAGGAAGTATGAGACTCAGGATGTTACATTTAATCTCCCCGACTTCCTCGGCTCGCAGAGGAGCCAAGCAGCCGTGGAGGGAGTCGCAGCATCCTGTAGAACAAAGCTGGCTGACATGATGTTTGCCTGAGGGGCCTGCACTCACTCGCTCTCTCTCCTTCTCCTCTCTCACAGGCATAGTCTGCAAGCATGTAAAACAATGAGAAACCAGCCAGCTGACAGATACACTAAGCTGCAGTCACTCTGAATGACAACAGTGCATGAGAGAAGCAGCGACGGCCCCAGACTGGGACTCGGTACAAACAGCTCTGCAAGCAGACAGAAGGCTCTATCAAAGCCATCAATCACGGCTCCTTGGAAACCCGCCGTTGTAGTTTATTGCATTGTTGGAGGACTGCGGAGTCATCACATACTCCGTGTCTTTTGTCAGCGTTTTGCTCTGAACAACAGTGTGTGGAGGGAATATGTGGCTATTAGGTGATGCTTCTCAATGCAAAGTGAGTAAGTGGAGCCAACCAGAAGGATGCTGTTACCTGGTGCTAAACAGGAGCAGATGCTAGTTTCAACAGAGAGTTTGGAGACTCTCCTGAGACGTGCCTTCCCCCCCCCATCCATCCGAGTTCAGCTTTCCTTCCATGTAATAACAATCCATGGCAAGATGACACATTTGACCCCTGCAACCCCATAGAAATTATAATCAAGGAAGTTATTTAGATGACCTGATTTGATGGTTTGATGGGACTCCACTTCTCTGTCTGTGTTAAACCAACACTTTCCTGTTTACCACCCATTCTGGAGCCTGGTCACTGCACAAACAAGTGAATATTAGTGATTTGAAGATCTGTGATGTGCTCTGAAACTTGACTGATTTGTTCATCGGTTATATAGGAAGAAAAACTGACAATGCGTTTTTACAATAAATGTTCAAATTCACAGTTATGGTCAATAGTAGTGTGTTAAGCTTAAAAAGTAAAACAGCATACAACTTGAATGATCTTAAAAACAAGAATTGGGTGCACATTTTGAAACTATCAAAATATATGAACCGAAACTCAAATACAAACATACCCCTTATTCAAGCTCGGTTAAAGGTGTAATATAAGTGAACCACCTTCACCTTGTTTTGATGAATAAAGGGAGCTTAGCAAAAAAAGTCTGTACAGTCTCCATCTTAGGTGTGTTCTTGCTGTGTCTTTGTAAATCCATGACGCGCCACCATCAGCGTCAGCCTGAAGAAGCCGGCAGCTGTCGGCGAAACCGTAGCTACAAACAGGTAAACAAAACTGTTTCGGTGTTTAAAAAAGAACGAAAGCATGGATGTACAGTCTCCAACCTGCCTATGTAAATCAGTTGTCAATTTTGAAATGACCACGGAGAAACTGTTCATCTCGAGAAAAGCTGGTTCAACACATCATGGGCTTATATACACCTCCTTATAACGCTAGCTCAAGCTACCGCTAACACTAGTTTGAACTTCTACCAATTTACTTGTTAAATGAGAGGAAAATAACACCTGCGTATAAATGGAAACTCGGCCCGTGCTTCCAAAATATTTAACCCAGAGGAAGCAGCAGGTAGAGGGAGAACAACAGGAGGCCGAGGACAGAACCTGGCGGCATCCAACTGATGAGATCAGAAGAAGCTGACAAAGACTCTCCAATTTTCACACAAAAACTTGGCCTGATTCAGTAAGGTCACACCCACTCCAGGACAATCCCAGAGATGCTTACACAATGCTCGAGCCTGGTCAGATATCATGGTTAACTCTGTTGACCACAGAAGGCGCAACACGACCTCCCGAATCATTTGTTAAGTGCGGACTCTGTGCAGTGTCTGACCCTAAAACCAGATTAAAAAGGTTCAAAGCAGCCTTGCTTATTCATAAACTCCCTCCAAGAATTTGTATAGAAATGTTAGTAGGAATATGGACCCAAAATTTGTCGGATCAGATTCATCTAGGCAATCTAATTAATCCAAAACACCTGCTAAAGGTTCCTGAGTTTTTACACGTTCTATTAGTCCAAGTTTAATTACTGAAATAAATTCGACTTGTGGATCATATTCTAATTTTTTGAGTTTCATCTGTAAGATTTAAAGATTTACCTTGACAGACTCCTTGTCATATTTGACAGTGATTCGTTTTTCCTGAAGAAACATGGCTCAGTCATGTTAATTTCAGTCAAAATTGAAGGTACATTTTTTGAGTCCATGAGTTACTTTCTTGATCACCCCTCAGTCCTTGGTGAAATAAAACTAGCTTCACTATGGACAGTAAGTGTGTGTACATGCACATCTAAATCAACCTATGGCAATAATTGAGCAAATGGGAGTCTGTCATTGCTTACATCAGGGATTCCCAAAGTGTGGTGCGCGCAGCCCCGGGGGTGCGAGAGCTGCCGCTAGGGGGTGCGCGAGGTGAAAAGTGTAATGGCTGTGGAGCTCAGAGAAGTCTGTCATATGTCACCATTAGCGTAGCCATAAACTCATTTGTGGGTGGGCCTAAGAAAAAGTAAGTGGGCACAATAAATGCAATTGAAAACAATTTTTGCGCGTGTGTCCTCCACATGTGCCCTAGCTTCATAATAACAATGCGCCGAGCTTCAGCATTCCGGCCTGCCGATATGTTCCGTATTTGATCATTTTTAACGGTGTTGGAGGAATCTGAAGGTGGTGAGTCATTCTGGCAGATTGTAATTAACACCTGTCTCATGCAGGTGTTCTGACATTGTAAACCTCACACACAGAACATTGTGGATGTAACTAAATAAATCAAGAAATGATTCCCATTCAGGCTATTAACAGCGCGCTGAAGATCTGAAGTTCAGAGCGCGTCTGTCAGAGGTCAGACACGTTCTAGCGGAACCACGGCTCACCGTCATACTGAAGGCAGAAATGAGCGCTGCCTCCTCTGTGATGAAAACTTTTAAGAGGTTTTATAACAGCATTTTTCATTCAGGGTCAAATTAAGATATTAGCTTCTATTTTGGGATGACGTATTAATGTCGGGTCCGCTCCAGCTAGTGACTCCTCATGAACCTGACTCATGTTACTGCAGCATTTGTTATTCCAGTCCGCGTGGCAGCGGATCGCAGATTCAGCCACACCATAAAACAGTAATAAGTCGGTCTGAGGCAAAAGTGAACCTCATGGCTATATCTTTTCCTTCTTTTCCCCTATAGACATTTGTTTACGCACAAGTAGGTGATCAGCTCAGGTTTACGCAGCGCAGAAGGAAGGAGAGCGCTCTGGCCACACAGGTTAAACGTTCCTTCTTTAAGAAAACTGTTAAATTGCATTGTTTATGTGCTACCTGGGCACTCTAAATATTTAAAATTAAATCAAAGAAAATTGTAATGGTATCGAATGCTTATTAATTACTATTTAAAAGATGAAAGTGACGGGGTAAAAGGTCGATCATATTTTTTTAACCCTGTCTGTTTAGCTTGACGTCTGAGATATATATATATATATATATATATATATATATATATATATATATATATACATACATATAAAGTCATGCCCTGATGTGGGGGCTGGGGGGTGCGTCGACATGGTCGGGACATAGAAGGGGGTGTGCGGCTAAATAAGTTTGGGAGCCACTGACTTACATGTCAGAAAATTGAATTATTGAATGAAATGTGTTTTGCTCCAATGGTGGATGGGACAACACATGGGACATATGCCCTTTTTCGTTGGCATTCTCCTGTTGGCCTATAGAGTTGCACGATTATTAAAAAAGACAAGATCAAGCAGGATATGCACACTGGCCGAAGAAGAGGACAACAGAAATGCTGCAGCACAGAACACTTAGCATTTACCCTACTGTTTGATGGTGTTACACATCGGATTCATGTAGTCATGTGGAGATGATGTCAGAGGACCGCTTCAGCGGTCGTCACTTATAGAAAGGGGAGTGCCAAAGCCACATGACTCTGAGTTAGTAGACGCCATATTGGCAGGTAAAAGAAGCTAAACAAACACGGATCGTAAACATGAACGTGAACGGGATCGGCTTGGATTTTACTTCGGAGTTTACTTCACACTTTAAAACCGAAGAAATCGTTTTATATAGTCAGAAATCAAATAGACTTAACATCTCCGACCCTTATCGTGCCCCTGGGATACTTTTTAAAAACGCCAGAAGCTGTCGGAGCGGACTCCTTACTGGACCTGGCCGGAGAACCCCTTGGGATTTACCCGGAGGAGCTGGCTCAGGCGGCTGGGGAGAGGGAAGTCTGGGCCTCACGACGCTACTGCCCCCGCAACCCGACTCCGGATAAGCGGATGAAAATGGATGGATGGATGGACAAATAACAGATTTACACGTAAGTAGTTTAAATCGAGTGCTGTGCTGTTTGAATGTATTAATTGAACACCAAGAGAAATCACTAGTCTGATTTTGTTCCGTGAATAAAATAAATATGTCAGGCAGGAGCGTCTCAGGATCTGTCTGAGATCTGTCTCGGTGAGACAGATAATAGCTATCCAAAGTGCTTTTTATGTGTGATCTGACAATTGATCAACCATTGCTTAAAAATTAAATACAGCTTAGCCGGTTAATTGCTGTGATCATAAAACACGGAAACGGCAGCACGCAGAACTCACGTGGCAATGTTTTACGTGACGTTTACTTGTTGCTAGGAGTAATAAGACAGAAAAAGCCACGCCAAAATAAGTTTAGGAAGCCCACTAAGAATCGTAATAAAAGCATTTAAAATAAATACCATACACAGTTGAGGAAACGTTGGTTTAAGTACCTGATATGAAGTGGTCGCTGCATACGCGAAAACCTTTACTCTCGAGATCCCACAGCTTCATTTCAGCCCGGTCACTAGCGCGTTTTATTACAATGATCCAACGTTTGCGGCGCTCCGGATCTTGGGGAATCCTGTAGATGGCTCATTCCTTATGTCGTCCGCGTCTGTTCTGCATCCTGGGGCACAACAGGAATCTACCATATTTCCCGTCTGATTGAGTTTTCTGACAATAACAAATAGTCCAGCTGCCGGCTTCTACCTGCCAATATGGCGCCGTTTCGATTTGAACTGTTGCATGCCGGGAGAAGTGACGTCAAGTCCCGGAGCTCTATACATGCTGAATATGTAAAACAACTATTTAGTTTTCTCTTAATGCAAGTAAACCCACTGTCCGACATTTTGTTCCAGCAGTTTCTAATCATTGAATTCTTGAGCCTTTGTGAGCATCCTCACAATTTTACTTTCATTTGAGGATCATGGTTTGGATCGTCTTCCCGACTTTGGCAAAGTATTGAAACTCAAAATGACACTCCCGACTTGTGTAAATATATGGTCCTCCCTAAAATTAGGTTCCTAGGGTCATTAAGAGCCCAAAATTAACACAACAGTCACGCTCATGAGGAGTTTATGTAAACAACTGTGTACCCTGATTCCTCAGGAGTTTGGAAAAAAGCCTACCAACACTCTACTCAGAAGGGTCATGTGGCTCAGCCTTTGGCTTCTCTGCTCGTCCTTCTCGTCATCTCTGGGGTACACGAGGCTCTTCGGCACACAACACTTCTCTCATTAGCAAATGCCAGGCTGCTAGTTGCTGTGGCTGAATCCAGGGCATGTCAGGAGCCACGTCTAGGAGCCACTTGAACTGACAAGTTGAGAATGAGGGGCCAGGGGCTGACATATGGTGCTGATTAGCAGTCAAGTTTCCTGGGGTTCTCCAAACACAGATCATAATCAAATCTATCCCCGGCATCCTGCCCACTCAACGTCATGTCACACGTACTCAGTCCCCTAAGATTACGCTGTGTCTACTGAAAAACAACTTAGGATGATATTTTAACTTTGACCCCCACCTCCAATGTCTTTTAAATTAGGCTGAAATTTCATAAGCATATTTTTGTATGATTTTCTTGTGAAAAGGTCTTCTGGAATTAATGAAAACAAAATAGAAGTTTTCAGGCTCACCCTGAGGGACCTTGTCAAATGTTGATGTATTTCTGTGTGCACTGACAAGTGAAAAACTAATATCGAGAAAACAAGAAGTCACAAAACTATTCTACATATTAATGAGCAAAATCGAACAGTCTATGCCTTACCCTGGATTCACCCCCCTGCTCACCAGGCGCGGAGCACAACTCCCCTCAAACAAAACTTTCAGTGCCACAGTCGAAGCAGCAACATCTGGCTCCTCATGTAGGCACTTATTAGGATCAAATTAAGTAGAAATGAATAGGATGATACATGACAGGGTGCAGATGTTCAAAGCCGTGGTGTGAAAATCCGAGGGCAGAAAACAGCTTAATGAATTCTGCGTCGTACAGCAGGGGTGAAGCTTTGGGTTCACAGGTTAAAAAAAAGGCTAATTAAATTCTGAAGCAGACGCACAAGAAAATAAATGGTTTTCGCTCGTCTCTCCCCTGTTTACAGTGGCACGCTAAGGGACAATGTTATAATTTGCACCTAATCAGGCAATACAAGGAAATGTAAGTGAGTGCTTTGCTCTTTTGTGATTTGTAAATTAATGCATCTCTGAACTGGAATGCTAATGTCCCTTGTGATGTGATCCAAATGCAACTGTTATCCAAACCTGCTAGCTTAGAGAATATTTAACAGGTGATGTTACGTTTTATGAATGCTATTTTAAAGGATTTTAAAATAATGTCAATAAAGACAAAAATAAACCAAGTTCAGCTTTGTTGGATTTGACAACAACATTTTTGTTTGCAATAAAATACGCAAAAAATTGTTAGTAGTGTTAGAACAGAACTGGCTAAAAAATTCTTTATTGATAAACACATGAAATCATGTTATAATAAAAAATACAGAGGACAGCTCAAGGGTTCATGAGCCTCACAGCCTTAGTGTTCCTTATTTATTTATCGCTTTGCTTTTGCATCCGTTGGTCACTTACGAACCCCTATATATCACTGGAAGCATTGGTGGCGCGGAGCGTCACTGTTTCAAGTAGAATCCGTTGTAGTCCATGGGATGATTCAAACCAGCTGCGACAAGGCAATTATCAGGTGCGACATGGCACGCCGCGCTGCTAAAGTTAAGATCCGGTTCTGTTCAGCAGTCAGCATAGGGCTAGACAGGAAATCCCATACAGTTTCAGTATAAAACCCCCGGTGATTTTCAAAATAAGAGACTATTAAAGAGATGCTATTTCATATCTACGAAGATTATGTAAATACAAGTGACCTAATGGCTCATTTACACCCTGCCTCATTTGAGAAGTGCAACAATGTGATTTTCATGGCTTTGATCCTAGCAGTGGAGGGGAACGTCATCATGGCATCAAACAGTAACATCAAATGCGTTCCTTCTTTTTGCATTAATGGCAGATGGCATGAACAAACCATGGACTTCAAGGTCTCGGGGGATTTTATGATCTAGCAGGTCCAGCAAAGAAGCTGTTCCGCGGCCAAGACTTTCCCGATGTGCACTGGGCCGCATTGAAGCTCGTGAGTAAACCGTTCTGTTACCATTTTGTGGTGCTGATATTGAACAGTTATGAGTAAAGCTAGGGGACTCTTAAAAAAACCACACACACACACGCACACAATTAAGTAAAACTTACTGAGACGAGCATTTTTCAGCCTCCTCTTGCAACCATTGATGAGCTTTTTTTGACGAAAAGCATGTCCAATTCATTCTTTTAGCGCCTAGAATAAAACTATGGATATACTAAGTATCACCTAGACAGTTAGGATTGGTTAAGTCTACTCCAACTACTTTGAAAACAAAATTTTTTTTAACCTTATTTGGTGGTGGATGGATGTCAAAGGCAAAAGGACCAAAAAAATCAGTTCTTTTCAGGAGAGGTGTTTGTTTTTCTTTAAAAATAAGACCCTAAAGTCTGTCTTTTTAATTAGTGTTTCCTTATGCACTGACCCTCAAAGCTGAAGGTCTATTTTGCGGGTACCCTCGCTGTATTAAGGAGAGATACTGGTCCTTCCTCCCTGCCGCTGTGAGACTCTATAATAGCCACTGCTAAGGGAACCCATACAGCTAAGGGAACCCGTACATCTGTAACATTCGACTATAAATATCATCTTTCAAGACATGTGCAATACTTACTCTTATGTGCAATAATTACCTTAATTTACAATTTCTATGTACTCTTGCGTGATATCGTATGTACTACTGCTGCTGCACCTGAGCTGTTGCAATAATGCAATTTCTCCACTGAGGGACAAATAAGGTTATTTTTATCCTCCATTGACAGATTGCAACACCTGTTTCCCTTTTTTAATGACAATGCTAAAGTCTGAAGCACATGTGTGTCGTATTTTTGCAGGAAAGAGGACATTATCATTTTCCTGGAATGGCCACTAAATATTCAAGGCACGCAAAACCTTGTGTGACAATAATAAGCAACGTATTTAAAGAAGATTTCTTTTTATTTTAACTCGTTTGCTTTTCAAAAAAACATTGCATGTCTCAGGTGAAATTTAAATGTCATTTGTTTTACTTATTATTAGCAATTTGCAAAAAAAAATGTATAAAAATGACAGAAAGTATTAATATTTTCTTTGAGAGCCACGTTTTCCAAATATGTTAACGTTGTTTGGTGAGCTTAAAAGTGTAGCATTCGAAAAGCCATGGAATGCACTGTCCACAGCCATCTTCATCAGTGTGCTAGGGGTTAGCCGTCTGGTTTCCAAACCAGAACACATACTGTTTATGACCTCGCCACCGGAAGGAAAGCCATAATAAAATCTCATCTCAATGAATGTTTTATCTAAAGTTGATTGCTTGACAGTAATGAATGAATCAAAAATAACTGTTTATTGTTGAAATGCATCATTTCAGATCTTAAATACACCAAATGAATCTACTTGATGATTTAATGATGATTTTATTATCAGTCATGTCACAATGACAGTTATATCATATTTAGATTTCTTATAGTAAGAGAAATACGTTCTTATAAGCCTCTTAGGACGGATGTGATGTCTGAGGACTTTGTTATCGCCTCCTACATTTTCTGGCCTCTGGTCCGGTTTCAACGGACCCTTAAAATTGAGGAGCACTTCCTTGTCTCCAGGAATTCCTGCCAAAATGCTGAATGAACCCTTCTTGTAAGATTCAGCAGATCACAATAGAATACTCTTTAGCGGCATAGAACCACCTTTTTCAGAACCAACACAATTTGTTTTACTCCATCAGCCGCTAATAACTATCAGTCGCCCGCAGTCACCCAGAGTGTATGTCATTGATCAGCCATGGGGATCCAGAGGAAGCTACGGCCTTTGATGTCCAGAAGTCAAAACAACTCGCTTGTCAAGAAGACTTTGTGGCCAGCCGGTTCGCCGAGACCTCTCATCACACGGGTACCGTAGCTCTGCACACTGGTGTTGGATGGGTTTAAATTAATTTGATAACTAATCCAACATCACTAAATTTAGCCAGGTTATTCTTATTATTCCACACATCACATTCATTCCTGAGACACTTAATTAGACTCTTAATAACATATTAGATGATGTTTCATCAGAGTTGGTTGTCTTATGTAATGTCACGAATTACCTAATTTTGAGATCCCACAGGTCAAATGTACAGCCAGGTCAACTTACCCTGGCTATGACACATCCTACAGTATCTTTTCCCCTCACAGCAGACTGGGAGTCTACATGTAGTCCCTTTAATCAGAGCATGCTTCCTCACACCAGCTGGACTGCAGCCTTGACAGAGATAATAATAAAATAAACAATAACAGTCTTTCCTCCAAGATCCACCACAGAGGAACTCTTTTAAATGAACTCCTTTATTTACAGAAGAAATAAGATTTTATAATTATAAACAATGAAATGTTTCATTAATCTGTACTCAGTGATTGTTTACTTGACGAGGTCATAATATTTGCACTCACAAGTAAAGTTAAGTTAACGCATGACACATAAGTTAACCTTTAGCCCAGATTTGGAGTCTCCATCACAGAGGGTGTGTCTCTGAGATGCTTGGTAATATCTTCAAACTTGTCACTGTGGCTGGCCAGTCCATCATTACATCAATCCATTAAAACTAGCCAGCCCTGGTTTTTCCTGCAGTTGGAACAGTTCAACAGTTTGAGGGTTCTAGAGAAAAGCTTCAGACCGGCCATCAGAGCGAAAGCCTCTTCAACCAGAAGGATTTTGACACGTCTGTCAAAACCTTCAACCTTTTTCGTACCTGCGAAGCTGAAAACAACAAGATTGTTTCCTGCAGAACAAAGCTGACTCAAAACTCCTTCAGAGTTATTTTTAAGACGCTCGGTTTCATCTATCTTTGTGACCCGGAGACATCTGAGGACTGATTTGGTCGCATCGAGGTTTCTCTACGAACCAGGTGCAGTGGGGTCGTTGGCTCCTGGACATTTCGGATCCAAACGGGGTTTTCAAATGGGTGAGGTAGAGCACAGCGAGATAGCGTCTGTATGTGGTCCTGATAATAACATCTTTCTAGCTTATTTGCAAACCAAACTCTTTCCATTCAGAACTCCGATTTCTGAGATATGCAGACTCTGAATACATTATATTCACACATAAGTTCCAGACACCATCCTTAGTTCCATCCACTCACAGTATAATAGTTTAACCAATTTGTCAAGTCTTAATTGTTTGTAAAAGAAATTCTTATTTTGTTCATAAACCCGACAGTTTCTTGAATCAAACGAAGTGTGTACGATCCCTTAATGAATAAAAGGATCCTAGAATCTTCTGACTAAAACAATCAGACCAAGCAGGTGATATTCTGGTTAAATAGAGTATCACCACTTATTGGTCACAAATAGTGTTAATAATATAAATAGCTTTTAAAGCAATTTACTTAACCAAACATACTATTTGTCTAACATTTCACTAAGTTGAATTTACCTTGAATAATCATTTATCTAGTTAGTCTGTATAATCATAGACATATAGTTTTGCTTCTGTGTCAAATTATTGGTAAGTGTTGGTTTCCTGGCATACCCAAATTACCCATTTCCAGTGTTAATTGGATATTAAAGTTTCATTAATATGAATGATCCATATATTTATGGAACATTACATCTTGTTGAATACCTTCTATATTTCATTGACAGTTTATTAATTGCGACCACTTACAAAATGTTACAACAGTTTCACGTCCGTATACGGTTTTTATTGACCAGAGCATGAAGCAAAACATAAAGTAGCATTCACAGCCGTTCTATAGGTGGGATCCAAAGGGAGTTGTTCTATTTTACAATTCCAAGTGAGTTATTTTTTGGCAACGTTTGCACATAACTGTGCTCTTGCACATTACACAGAAACCTATAAATGATTTTAGGCGCAGACCTACTTCCCAGCACAGGACACATAATATACCTCACTTTAAGTGTTCTGACACAAACTCATAATTCAGTGAATTCAGGTTTAGAATAAACAAAGGCACAGCAGGCTGTCACTTTAAAAGCACACTACATCTTTTTGGGCTGGCACCTCCTAAGGAAACTTAAGGTGACACCATGAAATGCTTCTTCTGCAGCTTGTTAGCTCTAACCCAAAACCAACAAAACATTTTTGTTCTGTGCTGTCCTCCAAATCTCAAATCCCTTTTCAAGTGCAAGTGTCATACTACAAAACAAATATGTTCCAGCTGAGATAATTAACCAAAACTACCCAGAACAAATCAGAGCACCAAAAGGAATTACGTCATACCTTCTAGACAGAAAGAAATGAACGTTCATGACCACTTTCAAGTTAAGATGCAAAATATTAAGTTTTTCCCTAGTAAAAAATATAAAGAAGTTCAAATGCTTTCAAGAAATTATTTTAAATACGCAAACGGGACAGAACTTTTGTTTTAAAGAAAGCAATCATTACAGGTAGGAATCAGAGACAACTTATTATGCAGTATGGTTTATATTAAACTCAGTCAAGGAGTTTTCACTGGAATTAGAGAATTATGTCACTTGTTGTTCAAAGTGTGTACTCAAGTCTTCTAAGGTGCATCTAAGGTTGTGAACAATTATTGTTGGTTGCTTTTCAAATAATATTTGATCTTGAAACACACAAGTCTGGCTCTGACCAAGCTGACAAGCAGGAGCATTTGAAGAGATCAACAGAAGCGAGGACTATTTAAGTGTTGAGAGGTTGATAACTGAGTGGAGGCAGCTGGAGTAATAAGCCAGATGAACCAGGTGTGATGAATCAGTGGAGAGAGGAGCTGAGGAAAACAATGACGTACGGCGCAGAGAAATAAAAAAAGTGTTTGTTTTATACTTAGTTTTTTGACACATTTTAAAATTTTAATTTATTCACAATTTAGTCTTCATTTGTCGTCTAAAATAAATATATTTTACTTCTGATGCAAAAATTTCTACTCGTGTCAAGGAAATGTAAACAACTGTAAAGCGATATGAAAAGTTCACATTTCGGACAAATAAAACTCTATATTTATTATTGTTTTAATAACAATAAGTAATGAAAAATAACTAAATGCACACTGAAATTTTGAATTGTGTCCTTCAGAATTAATAAAATAAACAAATATGTATAATGTGTATAATGTGTGATATGTATAACGTACAGTCATATTTGTAAACATGACAGGAAATGACATCATACCAAAACATCTAAAGGTGTTGCTCCAATAATGCAAGGAGTCACATGACCTGAAGGTAAGTAGTGTCTTTATTAGAGTTCCCCCTGCACTAATTTACCAAAGTGAACTGCCCGAGTGTTTCTCTAGACCGCCTGAATGTTTTTATCCTCACAAAACACAGCTAGAACACCGAAAGATGACATTATCGCGTTCAGTTTCACTCCTCCCTGCAGAGTGTACAACTGACCACTAGGGGCAGCATAGGGAAACCTTTTATAAATTGATTACATCTGTGAAGGTAGCAGAGTCTTCCAGTATGTTCATGCTGCTATGCGTTGATTTCACTGTTCCACTTGTTCCTGTATGTCCGTACAGCTTTTGCACACATTTGTTAGGGTGTTGCTGTAATGTTATATGTTGTTAGTCTGCACCATCGACATAAAAATATTGGACAATGGGTTTCCATAGACTCCAATAATAAGTTTTTGTGCTAAAATGGGAGGTGGCCACCACTGCCATTTTGACCGTGTCACAGGTTTCGTCAAGCCCAGACAATTCCACAAAAGGGAAGAGAGGTGGAGCTGAGGGTGGGGCTGTAAGGCTGGGATCAACTGACGACACCTGGTCGAACTAGCTACAAGCTAACCTGAAGCTAACCCAAAGCTAATGCGGAGGTGGGAGCTAAGCTAATGGAGGTAGCAACCTAGCTACAACCGGAGTTAACTGTGCACAACACCAGAGCTTCTGAGTCAGAGATACGCCGGGCTCACCGCTGGGTTAAACCGGGTAGAACACAGAGGTCTCCGAGACCTCCACAAGCCGGCAGCCACACAGAAGACAAGCGCCGCTGCGATCTGAGATGCGCAGAGCTGCCGCTGGGGAGAACCGGGTGGAAAGGTTTCCATCCCAGAGCTCCACAAGCCGGCAGCCCGCGTAGCAGACAGAAGCCGCGATCAGACAGAGATGCGCTGAGCTGCGGGGAGGGGAGAAACGGGTGGAAAACAGAGGTCTCCCGAGAGCTCCACAAGCCGATAGTCGGAACCCAGCTCCACCAACATGTTATATTTCAACCCATTTTCTAAAGTGCAGCATTGTGTTAAATGCACTGGGTTTTACCCTATTACATTTAAATTTCATGGTTAAACAGTACATGATAAAATCTAAGCTCAGCTCGGCAGTGACCTAAAATACATAAATATAATTTTACTTACCGAAAAAAATGAAGTGGAGACTCATTGGACGCTCTATTAGTGCAATTAATGCCACAGCAAGTCATTTTGTCCAACAATTGCACAAAAAATATCCAAAACAGAATACACAAACAGACTCAAAATCCCGGAACAGTTTCCAAGCCAGACCGAGGCTCTACTGAGGCCTTTCCACGGAGCTAGCTCTGTGGTCACGTGGGTCTGATGCCCATTAATTATACAGAATTTTAGGCTTTTAATACACTTAAACAGAAGAGTGAGAAAAAAATTCACCCCCCTCAGAGTTGTCATGAGTGTAAACTAGATAATTTAAACCAAAAACATGTTTCGGTACCAGGCTGTAAACATGTTTATTTCTGCTGTGAAATTGGTATTTTTAACATGGGAGTCAATGAGGATTTGCTCTCTTCTGACACTAGCCCCCAGCGGATGAGGGTGGAACTGCAATTTATGGTACTTCTGGGTTGGAGTCAATTTTAGAGCCACATTGTGGGGGCTTGGTCTGCACGCTAAAGCCTGGGGCACACCAGAGGCAGATGTGCGGTGCATCGTTGCACCTGTGCCATCATTTTAAATGGAAGCCGTTACAAAGTGGGCACATGGTGCGCGCTGAAGATAGGCGCCAGTTTTATTTCAAGCACCATGGTGCCGCTGCTGTTTGCAACATTGTGGAGTAATTTACAACAGTCATCATGATGCGGAACGGCTTTACGGCACAAGTCCGACCGTCGGCACAAACCCAGCTGCGTTTTTGAGAACTTTGAAGTAATACTGATCATCAAATATTTTAATAAATAGTGTACTTAACCACTGTTCATGAATTAGAGTCTCACAAAACATGATGGCAAAACTGACTACATATAAACAATACAGTCATTTCCTCCTTCCTGTTCTCAAGTTCCGTGTGATGCTGTGACTATCGTGCAACTTTGGCGCCCGCCTCCGGTGTGCCCCAGGCTTAAGTCGCGCTGCATCATGCTATGTTTTTTAGCCCATGTGGTTGTTGCATGCCACTGTTAACTTTAGCACATGTAGCTTTACATGTTGTCATTGTCAATAAAGTTACCTGTTCGCTGCTTCCACTGTAACACTTTTAAAACAAGGGGAAACCCCGAATGTGAACCCACCAAGTAAATACTTTTCAAATCGTCATATTGAATGGTTTTCCTCCCAGCTGTGGAAATTTTCTCCTTTAAGACATAAATAATTCAACTGTTACCATCAAAGACATCAATATGCGATGTCTGTGGTTGCCGGCAGCCTCTGCTCCGGACTCTGATTAGTTCTTTCTTGTCTAGTTCTAACTGTTCCATTAGCTTATTGGTTCTTTGTTCTGTTCTCTTTTTTGTTTTCTGATTGTATTTTTGTTGCTGTCAAATTTCATTGTCGTCTTTTATTTGTCTACGACAATATCGATCAACATTTGTCATAATTTAGTCTTTACAGAAGTACAAATTTAAAGTTTTGTTTCGTTTAGCAAAAATTCATTTGTCACAAAAAAGAAAATAGTTTGTCAATTAAATTAACACTGAAACACATTGTCATGTTCTGGGGGTGGAGATGGTGGACCAAGTGTGGTGAAGGGTTCCAGAGGCAGATGAGCAGGCACGGATAAAGTAAAAATAGTTTAATTGTAGACTGGGAGCGACAGGACAAACGAACATGCACAAAACGACAATGATCCGACCACGACAGGAACAAAGAGGGAGGTATAAATACACAGAACAATCAGGGAATACATGGGCAGGTTAACGAGGGCCAGGTGAGAACAATAAGGCTAATTACGGAAGGAGTGACACAGTCAAGGAAGCCGGGGTGAATCATGACAGTACCCCCCCTTAAGTGCGGATACCAGACGCCCACAAGCCCACACAACACAGAAGACCGGGAACACTCGACTTGACTCGGAAGACTTGACTTGACTCGGGGCCAGGAAACTGGAACACTTGACTTGACTCGGGGCCAGGATACTGGAACACTTGACTTGACTCGAGGCCAGGAAACTGGAACACTTGACCAGGAACACACTCGAAGACTTGACCAGGAACCCGAAGACTTGACCAGGAACCCGAAGACTTGACCAGGAACCCGAAGACTTGACCAGGAACACACTCGAAGACTTGACCAGGAACCCGAAGACTTGACCAGGAACCCGAAGACTTGACCAGGAACACGAAGACTTGACCAGGAACACGAAGACTTGACCAGGAACACGAAGACAAACTACAGCAGCAAGCGTGGGACCCAGCAGGAACTGCAGCGTGAAGGTCCTGCAGGCATAGACACTGCAGGCATAGACCCTGCAGGCGTGGACCAGGAAGTGGATGATCTGTAGGAGCGACACGAGGGAACCAGGAGCGGCAGCAGGTACTCGACCACGGTTCTGAGCAGGTGCATACCGTGACTCGACAGGATCCTCAGAAAGGCTCGGGTGAAGGGAAGCAGACCATGGAGCAGGAAGACCAGCCCTACCACCCCGGAGAATGATGGTGTGCGTAGGGGTTTTTACCTCCATAAAAACTCCAGGAAATGGCAGCTTCTGTAAAAAACAGGACGGGGCAGAACAGCAGGAGAGGAGAATGACCCCGACCACCCCGGAGAAGGCTAGGATGCGCCGGAATCTCCCAGAGGGCTCGACCACCCCGAGAACAGGTAGGATGCGCGGAAAACACAAAAACTCCAGGCCAGAATATCCCTCCGCTGAAACGGGAGAAAAAAGAAAAAACAATCCTCCAGAACACAATTTAATGCTCACCACAGATCCAGGTTGGTCGGATCATTTTGTCATGTTCTGGGGGTGGAGATGGTGGACCAAGTGTGGTGGAGGGTTCCAGAGGCCAGAGGTGTGTCCAGGGAGTGGCCTGGGGTGGCACATGCCACCCTTAGAATCTGATTGGCCACCCCAGGTGCCACCCCACTAAGTTCCTGTTTAAATTGACTTTACATTGTTGACAAAAGGCTTGGGTTGTAAACTCCAAAAATAGTGTGTGGTAGCATGCACCTTTAACATCGTCTTCTAGCCCAGGCCTACAGAACATTTCTGTAGTACTAATATTATTTATTATTTTTTCATATTCACATAAATAGTATTTAGAGTCCCACTCATCTCCAGTTGGTGGCAGTAATGCAACAAGAAGTGACTTGCTAACCACCACAAAACTAGAAGATAAATAGAAAAAAATGATGATTGTGAAATGTGAAACTCCAAAATTCACTAGAAAGTAAATAAACGATTTGTCTAAATAAATAAATAAGCATAACCATTGGTGCCACCCAAGCATAAACAAGTGCCCCACATGGGCCACCCCATTTTAAAAGTCCTGGACACGGCTCTGCCAGAGGCAGATGAGCAGGCACGGATAAAGTAAAAATAGTTTAATTGTAGACTGAGAGCGACAGGACAAACGAACATGCACAAAACGACAATGATCCGACCACGACAGGAACAAAGAGGGAGGTATAAATACACAGAACAATCAGGGAATACATGGGCAGGTTAACGAGGGCCAGGTGAGAACAATAAGGCTAATTAGGGAAGAAGTGACACAGTCAGGGAGGCCGGGGCGAATCATGACACACATATTAGAAAAGAAAACAAAGACTAAACACACAAAAATGACACTCGTCACTCACAGCAAAGGTTGTTACCACTGTATCAGAAAATTCAGTTAAAAAACGACATTTTTTTTAAAGAATGTTATTTTATTTTATTTTATTTCTTAGTGTCCTGTCCAGCTGTGGAGCAATCAGAACTGATGTCTGAATGCCGAAGACAAGCCTTGCAGTTTTATTCTGTGGGGCGTTATAGCTTCTGCTATATGGCCACGCCTGATACCAAAACTTAATTAGAAATATTTTCTGTTGTTTTAAGTACTGGACACGGAGACAGAAGTGTAAGAAAAAGGGGGAGAAAGAAGGAAGAGGTGGGGGAGGCTAGATCACAAAAATAAACAATAAATGATGAGCAAGAATCTACTTCTAAGCCTGCAGAAAGAGATGGAGAGAAAGGGGGGACACACAAAAATACAACAAGACCAAAATATCACTGAGCCAACAACATGAGGATACATACAAGTAACAATTGTTGCTGAGAATCACACGGTAATAATTCATAGTGCATTTAGTGTGAGCCACAGCCACCACACAGGTGATGTGTTGAAAATGCCCAAGCCCATCCTTGTGAGAGCACCATGTGAGCACCTGTGTGCATACACGTGCTCGTATACGTTTGTTTATTCATTTAGCAGACGCTTTTATCCAAAGCGACTTACAATTTATAACCTATAGGGCATGTTGTGGTCTGTGGGGAAACCGGAGTACCCGTAGGAAACCCACGCATGCATGGGGAGAACACGCAACTCCACGCAGAAAGGCCGCAGCCGAGTTTCAAACCTTCAACCTTCGTGCTGCGAGACAACAGTGCTAACAACTGCGCCACCATGCAGCCAGATGTGAGGTTTCTCTACAGGAGTGTCCAATAGTGAGTGTGAGGGGTCACAGACCTGCCCCCAAAGACATGTGGAAGATGGAGGAGTTCCCCCTGAAGCGCAGGAACCCCAAGGACACAGCTTCTGGAGAAGGCAGAGACCCGACAGAGCCCAGGGATCCAGATCCCACCAGGCAGCCACCAAGAATGAACATTATTTTAGAAACATTTTCACAATAATCCCTTAGCCTTATAATGATTTTATAATGAAAGAAATGGCTGCTCGAAGCAGAAAATTGTGTGGATCCATCAGTGGAACTTTAAATTAGAAGTCACAAGTTTAATTCTCTGCCAAGTTGTTCAGAGTTTAAAGACTAATCTGCAATTTTGCAGACCCCATTTCTGATTGGCTGCAATATTTCACATCCAAAACAAGAAGCTAAGAACAGAAAGCCAAATGTGCACAAATGAGAATCCTTAGTAAAGTATGGAGATCTGTATTCCTTTTGACTAATTATTTTCAAAACACTGTAAAGTAGTCATTACTTATACTCTTAAATTGAGAAGTCATGTGTCCCTTTTTGACTTCCACAAACTAACTAGAAGTAATGATGAAACATAGTAAACAGAAACATTTGCTGAAGTTTGCTAACATTAATAGTTTATCACTGGAGTAAATGTGTTCAGGATTTAATAAAGCTGTATTTTCCTACTTGACCTGGTGTAGGGGATTTTGAGGCTCGCCCCAGCTTCGTTGATGTTTCAGCCACACAGCAGGAAGAAGATAAAAAGGGTGGCTTGGAAGTAGTGGGGGGAAAAAAAAATCCCAGCGCATTAAAAACAAATCTACTGGGGGATCCACCAGCGGCTTAAGTGAGCCAAGACGATTAAAGGGTCAGTGGTCATAGAAGGCAGGTTCAACTTACCTGATGCCACTCACCTTGGTCTACCGGAGGCATTGCCAAAACCAATCTTTCAAAATCAAATGCATACTGTACACAGGAGACACTGTGAAGGTCAATACAAAGTTACTTTGGGTAATGGAAACAGGCTCAGCAGATCTTTCTTTTTGGCTGTTAAAGTAACTTTATACACCCTTCATAGTGTTTTATTCTGAGTAAACACATTCAAAGATAGCATAGGGAGATGAGAAATCCGAAATGTAGTGCTTAGATTCTGCCTCCCATTTGTGAAGGCTTGCATTAGATTCAGTGTGTTTACCCTCATACCTTTGATAAGTGATCCCATCTCACAAAGACCTGAGAAGAATTAAAGCCAGAACAAGAGCGTGCCACACCAATGGTGTTTTATTTAATTTGCAATGAAAGACTTAAACATAGAACATATCCAAATGTAATGGCTGTCAAAACATTGTTTAACTAAAATGGGCTGAATGGTGGTGCAGGTGGAAGTAATGTTCCCTCACAGCAAAGCTCATGTGTTTAAATCCCAGCTGTGGCCTTGCTTTAAAGCAGGGGTGGGAAACCCTGGTCCATCGAGGGCCGCTATCCAGCATATTTTAGTTTCAACCCTGCTTCAACACACCTGATTTGAATCAGCAGGTGATTAACAGGCTTCTGCAGAGCCTGATGAGCTGCTGAACAGGTGAATCAACCACTACATCAGAAGTGTTGGAGCAAAGACATGCAGGATATCGACCCTCGAGGACCAAGGTTCCCCACGCCTGCTTTAAAGTCTCTGTGTTCTTTCCAAGCTTGTGTTTTCTAAATGAGTACACATAAAAAGGCAGTCTTCATATCGCCAATGCAAGAGCTATACTTGAGTTCTCTGCAAGAGGGTTGAGCACGTTTCCTAAGTAATATGGGACACTTCCAGGGCTGCCACTTGTCCCAGGTAATACTCATGGTGATCTATTGTCTAGTTTGGGAATGCCAGGTTCTCATTACTTTATTTTGCAGACAGCATGATTCTATTGGTCAGTGGTCCACAGCTGATTGTTGCGATGAGAGTCAACTCTTCTATACCAAGACCATGGTTCTCAACACTGAAATACTCAATCCTGCTTAACAATTAATGGTAGGATAAAATGAGAAACATTCAGAGTTAAAGACAATTAGGGTGCTGCTTCTGTTTGGGAAAAGATGGAGCCAAACTGGAAGGCTTGCATTTCAACTTACTTGTCCATCTCCATTGCAAGCCTCATTTAAAGTCACAGTATTTGGGCCATTATTCTGGTTACTATATTTTGTCTCATTGTCTGCTGCTGTACTGTGATAATGTACAGCACCTTGGGCTTCTGTGAAGGTAGTGGAAGTTGCATCTAAGTCCTTCTAAAAAAATTTGCATATTGTGATAAAGTTCATTATTGTCTGTAATGTACTGATAAACATTAGACTTTCATATATATTAGATTCATTACACAACTGAAGTAATTCAAGCCTTTCATTGTTTCTAATATTGATGGTTTCGGCATACAGCTCATGAAAACCCAAAATTCCTATCTCAAAAATTAGCATATCATGAAAAGATTCTATAAACGAGCTATTAACCTAATCACATTAATCAACTAATTAACTCTAAACACCTGCAAAAGATTCCTGAGGCTTTTAAAAACTCCCAGCCTGGTTCTTTACTCAAAACCGCAATCATGGGTAAGACTGCCGACCTGACGCTGTCCAGAAGGCCATCAATGACACCCTCAAGCAAGAGGGTAAGACACAGAAATACATTTCTGAACGAATAGGCTGTTCCCAGAGTGCTGTATCAAGGCATCTCAGTGGGAAGTCTGTGGGAAGGAAAAAGTGTGGCAGAAAACGCTGCACAACAAGAAGAGGTGACTGGACCCTGAGGAAGATTGCGGAGAAGGACCGATTCAAGACCTTGGGGGACTTGTGGAAGCAGTGGACTGAGTCTGGAGTAGAAACATCCAGAACCACCATGTACAGGCGTGTGCAGGAAATGGGCTACAGGTGCCGGATTCCCCAGGTCAAGCCACTTTTGAACCAGAAACAGTGGCAGAAGCGGCTGACCTGGGCTATAGAGAAGCAGCACTGGACTGTTGCTCAGTGGTCCAAAGTACTTTTTTTGGATGAAAGCAAATTTTGCATGTCATTCAGAAATCAAGGTGCCAGAGTGTGGAGGAAGACTGGACACAGGGAAACGCCAAAATGCCTGAAGTCCAGTGTCAAGGACCCACAGTCAGTGATGGCCTGGGGTGCCATGTCAGCTGCTGGTGTTGGTCCACTGTGTTTTATCAAGGGCCGGGTCAGTGCAGCTAGCCATCAGGAGATTTTGGAGCACTTCATGCTTCCATCTGCTGAAAAGCTTTATGGAGATGAAGATTTCATTTTTCAGCACGACCTGGCACCTGCTCACAGTGCCAAAACCACTGGTAAATGGTTTACTGGCCATGGTATTACTGTGCTCAATTGGCCTGCCAACTCTCCTGACCTGAACCCCATAGAGAATCTGTGGGATATTGTGAAGAGAAAGCTGAGAGACGCAAGACCCAACACTCTGGATAAGCTTAAGGCTGCTATCGAAGCATCCTGGGCCTCCATAACACCTCAGCAGTGCCACAGGCTGATTGCCTCCATGCCACGCCGCATTGAAGCAGTCATTTCTGCAAAAGGATTCCCGACCAAGTATTGAGTGCGTAACTGAACATAATTATTTGAAGGTTGACCTTTTTTGTATTAAAAACACTTTTATTGATTGGATGAAATATGCAAATTTTTTGAGATAGGAATTTTGGGTTTTCGTGAGCTGTATGCATCGACATAAATATACTGGACATCTGCTTTCCAAAGGTTTCTGTGCTAAAATGGGAGGTGGCCACCACCGCCATTTTGACCGTGTCACAGGTTCCGTCAAGCCCAGACAATTCCAAAAAAGGGAAGAGAGGTGGAGCTGAGGGTGGGGCCGTAAGACTGGGATCAACTGACAACACCCGGTCGAACTAGCTACAAGCTAACCTGAAGCTAACCCAAAGCTAACGTGGAGGTGGGAGCCGAGCTAACGGATGTAGCCACCTAGCTACAACCAGAGCTAACTCTGTGGAACACCCATCGACCGCATGGAGTTCAGGTGGAGATTTGCGGTGCTTTTTCATGAGAAGTACCTTTCTGTGAATACAAAATATTAAATCGGTAAGTTTATAAGTTATTTCCGTAATGAAAATATTTTTGCTTTGAGCAAGTTTTCACTGTTTTTAACGCACCGTATTTTCAGGACTATTAAGTCACTCCTGAGTCGCACCAGCCATTAAATGTATAATGAAGAAGAAAAAAACATATATAAGTCGTATTTTGGGGGGAAATTTTATTTTTCTTACAAAATCTGAGACAAAGCGTTTCACGTTGCAAGACAAGTACCGGTAACAATAACCGAATAATGTGCCGCAGCAGCGCACCACGGTCTCTAGCAGAGGAAGGCGGTGTTTGAAACCCTTCCAGCAGGACAGGGGAACTCATTCTTGGGTCGGAGTCGGCCCGCAGCAGCGCGGTGTAGCCTACATATTTTGTTATATAAGTCGCTCCAGAGTGGCAGGACTGGCCAGACTATGAAAAAAAGTGTGATTTACCCCCAAATTCCACTACCTCCGCTCCGCTCCGACACGAACGCCGGAGCAAAATCGGTCCCGTTGTAGTCAATCAGAGCAATTCCACTACTGCGGCCGTGCTCCGGCAGTGCGGCGCCGTGCGCCGCCCTCTGTTCCGGCATCCGGCAAAAATAGAATCGATCCTATTTTCGCCGGACGCCGGAGTACCTCCGCAGTAAATGGACAGAAATCACAACCGCCCAACAGGAAAATGAGCAAGCACAATTTCCGTTTTTCACAATAAATCGATAAACAAAAGGCGTTTTTTCTTTCATATGCACAGGTTTAACAACTTTTAACAACTATCAATGGCGGTTGAAGTTTAAATGCACAAAAGTAAGCCATAAATACAGTTTCTACTATCAAAGTAGTCACACTTTGTTGATCCAAACACTGCTGATCTCTCAACACAAATGATGGGCAGATTAAACAGCTCATGCCGATGCTTCTCCCACACAACGGGTGTTTGGATCTAACTTCCGCGTTTATTGCTCGGACTGTATCGCAAGATCTCGAAAATCCCGCGCATGCTTGTTTGCCCACCTCAGCTCTCCGCACCGGAGCGGAGCCGTTGTAGAGCGGGTACCAGTAAAAATTGAGTTTGGAAGCGAGCGGTTGCGGAAGGCGGGGGCGGACCGGAGCGGAGGTAGTGGAATTTGGGGGTTATAGTCCGGAAAATACAGTAGTTACTAGTATTTGAGATAAATTAGCAGGCTAAATACATTTCATATATTTCCAAAACGTAATACTCGTTTGTATCTTGTACAGCCAAGTAGCCTTTATTCTGGACTCAGTACAATTCACCAAAAGTAAAGAGACATTATACAGATGAAGTAAGCATAAGATAACTTACTGGAAGAAACAGAATTATTATCATGAGAACCAGAACAAGACAGCCTGATCACAGTCGTGAAAATAACAGTTAAAAAGTATGTATGTGTAATAGAAATAAAAATATATTAGAATTAGTGTAACTCACTGTGATCCAAACAATAAACCAGCCATAGCTGATTAGCAATCATGAAATGAGGTCTGGGAAATTTTAAGTTTCATTCTTTTATTAAATTTTTTTCTTAGATCTGTTAAAAGGTCACCATGGCAGCCTGTGTGTCTTCAACGTCGGCTACACAACGCAGCGTGTAAGTTCCAAATACCTGTCTTGACCACTTCATGTATGGTTTTGTACTTTAAACAGCTAGGCCAAACCTGTTATTTTTTTCTCCATTGGATCATTGGTGACAGCTTAGTGAGGTGTGGTGCCCAGAGAGCTGCAGAGACCCTCGGAGACAACCTTGGCCTCCCTGACGTCTGTGTCTCCTGGTTCGGTTGGGGCGGACTGAGGTGGAAAGACCTTCTCCCCTTCTTTTTCCACTCCATGCATGGAAGAGCAGCTCCTCATGTCCTCATCATCCACTGCAGTGGCAATGACATGGGGGTGGTCAGCAGTGTGAAGCTGGTGAACATGATGAAGGAGGACCTGCACCGGCTTCACCTTCTACACCCTCATATCACACTGTTGAGAACTGCTCTTCCTTCACAACCCAATATTCCACTCACTCTGCAGCTCTCTGGGCCCCTTTTATTATTTTAAGTATTTTTTAAATGTCCCGACACTTTGTGTCCTGTTATTTTATAAAATGTGATGTAAAAAAATGTTTGTTTTTGCTCAATTACTGGAATTTCTTTGGTTAAGACTAAAAGGGAGGGAAGAATAATTTATGCCAAGTTGTTTTTACAACAGGCCTGTTTTAAGTCCAACAGTTTCTTAGCAGCCAATAGAAATGTGTTCTTTACTAACTTTACTTGGTTTAAAAATCTTACTAAAATAAACAGAGTTCTGTATTGCAAAACCCAATCATACTTGTTATGTAAATATTAGCTTTGTAGATACTTTTTACAGATAGATATTTGTGTGCTAAAAAACCATAAACTTAAATAGTTTGTCATTCTTTATTGAAAAACAACAAAATACAGGTATACAGAAAGTGTGGGAAAATGATAATGTGAATGTATTGCTCTTTAAATGTAATACTATTCATGTTTAAAAAGAAAAACTCTAAAAATGTCCTGTACAGTAACCTGACAGAAGAATGGTGGTCTGTCTGTCAGAATGTGCTGAACAGATTTGCTCTGTCAAGAGGAGCGTTTTGTGTACGAGTTTATGTTATTGTAATATTGGTTTGGGTTAAGTATCGACACATTAGCATGTAAATGCTGAACCAATCTGGAATAAAGGGGGATGCTGACCAGTAGAGGTGGTTCACCACACTTTGCTTCCACAGTCTCACTTCCTGGGTCATCTTTCTCTTCCCCAGCTCTTCGATTTTCTTACCAATTCATGGAGAGCCAAATAAACCCACATTTAAAATAGAAAAAAAAAATCCTTTAATATACACTATATACATCCCCAAAGATGACCTTTTCCCATGTGCCAGGGGTCAAAGTAGTGACTGATTTCCTTTTTTTCCTTCCGCAAATACTTCTGCACCCCTGTGTGGCGGTCAGTCACAACTTGCTGCACATCGACCCACCTCTCCAAAAGTGTGCTCAGACTTCGCACAAATCCCTCCTTCTCCATTCGCTCACTATTTCCAACTTCATTGCTCTGAAAATAAACATAATTCTCCATTGATCTGTGAACAATTAACCATGAAATGTGTTGGAATCATCAGGTAATGTTGTACCTGTGCGAGTTGGATATCAATAACTTTGTTTCTTTTGAGATCCATCATGGTGTGGCTGCCATATTTGGCTGAGTGTCCTTCAGAAATGCAAGTTATTACTTAATTTACATTATGATAGCAAAGGAATAAAATAAATAAATTTAAACATATTCACCAGGTGAATCAGCTCGCATGTCACCACCAAGAGTCACAGGTCCAGATTCAGCAGCCTCCTGGATGATATCAGCTTGCTCTAGATGCCACTGCCATCTCACTGTTGGAATTAAGTGCTTTGCCTGATGTCGATAGATTGTCTGCTTGGACAGTCCCTGCACATTGAAGGCACCCAGGAACTAAAATATGAAAAGTTACGCCATGAAATGAGAGATGCACAGACCTTATCAAAACTAACCTAAACATTTTTGGCGTATACCTTAGAAATCTGGCTAAATGATGAGCCAGACTTTCTGGAAGATGAATTTCCATCATGGTCCCTGTGTCATAAGACAGACAGCAGCTGGGAGCTCTAAACTGGGCGGCTATATAAAAAACAAAGAAACAGCACATTTATAAATGTTTAATAGAGCATAAATCACGTGTAACAATAATCTGCAAAACAAATTAAAACTAGAAGGTAATAATAAAATGTTTACAGAGACGATTATTAAAAATAATTCACCTTTGCAACGGGTAAGGCTTCACATCAGGCTGGACAAGTGCATTCTTGCAGACTACTAAATCAGTCTGACAGTCAATGTCTTGGGTAGATTTAGCTTGAAAAAAAATTTAAGCACATTGTTTAAGCTCCTTGAACCGTCACCTTATCGTGGTGGAGGAGTTTGAGTGCCCTAATGATCCTAGGAGCTATGTTGTCTGGGGCACTTAGTGCCCCTGGTAGGGTCTCCCATGACAAATTGGTCTTAGGTGAAGGGTGAGACAAAGAATGGTTCGAAGGATCTTTCATGGCGGTTAAAATGAAGAGTCGGAGTACCCGGCCCGGAGGGTTACCGGGGTCCCACCCTGGAGCCAGGCCTGGGGTTGGGGCCCGTGAGCGAGCGCCTGGTGGCCGGGCTTTCGCCCAAGGGGCCCGGCCGGGCCCAGCCCGAACCGGATACATGGGCTCGTCCAACTGTGGACCCACCACCCGCAGGAGGAACATGAAGGGTCCGGTGCAATGCGAATCGGGTGGCAGACCAAGGCGGGAGCCTTGGCGGTCCAATCCCCGGACAAGAAAACTAGTTTTTGGGACATGGAACGTCACCTCGCTGGCGGGGAAGGAGCCGGAGCTTGTGGCAGAGGTTGAGCGGTACCGGCTAGATATAGTCGGACTCACCTCGACACATTGCATTGGCTCTGGAACCCGAGACCTGGAGAGGGGTTGGACACTCTACTTTGCTGGAGTTGCTCCGGGTGAGAGGCGGAGGGCTGGGGTTGGCTTTTTGTTAGCTCCGAGACTCTCTGCCTGTGTGTTGGGGTTTACCCCGGGGGACAAGAGGGTAGCTTCCTTGCGCCTTCGGGTCGGGGAACGGGTCCTGACTGTTGTTTGTGCTTATGGGCCAAATATCAGTTCAGAGTACCCACCCTTTTTGGAGTCCCTGGGACGAGTGCTAGATAGTGCTCCATCAGGGGACTCCATTGTCCTGCTGGGGGACTTCAATGCTCACGTGGGCAATGACAGCTTGACCTGGAGGGGTGTGACTGGGAGGAACGGCCCACCTAATCTGAACTCGAGCGGTGTTTTGTTATTGGACTTCTGTGCAAGCCGCAGTTTGGCCATAACGAACACCATGTTCGAACATAAGGATGCCCACCGGTACACTTGGTACCAGGGCAGCCTAGGTCACAGGTCGATGATAGATTTTGTAGTCGTATCATCTGACCTGCGGCCGTATGTTTTGGACACCCGAGTGAAGAGAGGGGCGGAGCTGTCAACTGATCACCACCTGGTGGTGAGTTGGATCAGATGGCAAGGGAACATGCCGCGTAGACCTGGCAGACCCAAACGCATAGTGAGGGTCTGCTGGGAACGCCTGGCAGAAGAACCTGTCAAGACGGTCTTCAACTCCCACCTCCGGCAGAGCTTTGACCACGTCCCGAGAGCAGTGGGGGGCATTGAGTCCGAGTGGGCCTTGTTCCACTCTGCGATTGTCGAGGTGGCTGTTGCTAGCTGTGGCCGTAAGGTGGCCGGTGCCAGTCGTGGTGGCAACCCCCGTACCCGCTGGTGGACACCAAAGGTTCGGGGAGCCGTCAGGCTGAAGAAGGAGGCCTACAGGGCGTGGCTGGTCTGTGGGTCTCCGGAGGCAGCAGACAGGTACCGGATAGCCAAGCGGGGTGCAGCAGTGGCAGTTGCCGAGGCAAAATCTCGGGCGTGGGAGGAGTTTGGTGAGGCCATGGAGAAAGACTATCGATCGGCTCCAAAGAGGTTCTGGCCAACTGTCCGGCGCCTCAGGAGAGGAAGGCAGCAACTCGCTCACACTGTTTACAGTGGGGATGGGAGCTGCTGACGTCAACTGAGGCTATAGTCGGACGGTGGAAGGAATACTTTGAGGAGCTCCTCAATCCCACCAATGTGCATTCCGAGGAGGAACCAGAGCTGGGAGGCCTGGGGATGGACTGTCCGATCTCGGGGGCAGAAGTTGCTGAGGTAGTCAAACAACTACACAGCGGCGGAGCCCCGGGGGCGGATGAGGTTCGTCCTGGGTATCTCAAGGCTATGGATGTTGTAGGGCTGTCATGGTTGACACGTCTCTACAACATTGCGTGGTCATCGGGGGCAGTTCCTAGGGAGTGGCAGACCGGGGTGGTGGTCCCCATCTTTAAGAAGGGTGACCTGAGGGTGTGTTCCAACTATAGGGGGATCACACTCCTCAGCCTCCCTGGAAAGGTCTACTCCAAGGTACTGGAGAGGAGGGTCCGATCGATAGTTGAATCTCAGATAGAGGAGGAGCAATGTGGTTTTCGTCCTGGCCGTGGAACTGTGGACCAGCTCTATACCCTTGCAAGGGTGATGGAGGGGGCATGGGAGTTTGCCCAACCAATCCACATGTGTTTTGTGGATTTGGAGAAGGCTTATGACCGTGTCCCCAGGGGCACCCTGTGGGGGACGCTCCAGGAGTATGGGGTGGGTGGCTTTCTGTTAAGGGCCATTCAGTCCCTTTACCAGAGGAGCGTGAGTTTGGTCCGCATAGCCGGTAGTAAGTCGGACCTGTTCCCAGTGAGGGTTGGACTCCGCCAGGGCTGCCCTTTGTCACCGGTTCTGTTCATCACTTTTATGGACAGAATTTCTAGACGCAGCCGTGGTGTGGAGTGTGTCGAGTTTGGTGGCAGGAGAATCTCGTCTCTGCTTTTTGCGGATGATGTGGTCCTCCTAGCTTCATCCAGCTCTGACCTTCAGCTCTTGCTGGGTAGGTTCGCGGCCGAATGTGAAGCGGCTGGGATGAGGATCAGCACCTCCAAATCTGAGACCATGGTTCTCGACCGGAAAAGGGTGGCTTGCCACCTCCGGGTCGGGGGAGAGGTCCTACCTCAAGTGGAGGAGTTTAAGTATCTCGGGGTCTTGTTCACGAGTGAGGGTAGGAGGGATCGGGAGATCGACAGGCGGATTGGTTCGGCGTCTGCAGTGATGCGGACGCTGAGCCGATCTGTCGTGGGGAAGAGGGAGCTGAGCCAGAAAGCCAGACTCTCGATTTACCGGTCGATCTACGTCCCAATCCTCACCTATGGTCATGAGCTTTGGGTAATGACCGAAAGAACGAGATCGCGGATACAAGCGGCCGAAATGAGTTTCCTCCGTAGGGTGGCCGGGCTCAGCCTTAGAGATAGGGTGAGGAGCTCGGACATTCGGGAGGGACTCGGAGTAGAACCGCTGCTCCTCCGGATCGAAAGGAGCCAGTTGAGGTGGTTTGGGCATCTGGTCAGGATGCCTCCTGGACGCCTCCCCGGGGAGGTGTTTCGGGCATGTCCTGCCGGCAGAAGGCCCCCGGGTCGACCCAGGACACGTTGGAGAGGTTACATCTCCAATCTGGTCCGGGAACGCCTTGGGGTCCTGCCGGAGGAGCTGGTGGACAAGGCCGGGGAGAGGACGGCCTGGAGCTCCCTAGTTGGGATGCTGCCCCCGCGACCCGGACCCAGATAAGCGGAGGAAGACGAGACATTGTTGTTGGAGTTTATAAAGTCAGACAATATACAAAAGAAACTGTCCCATATAATTCGATAGAATTCCTTACAGAACCGGGTCACGCTGTAATGATGTCTGTCAACTAGTGCTGAGTTAGTTAGAGTCACTGTTGCAGAATTACCGACTGACACAAAAACAACCCGAATTTTCTCCGAGCCTGACAGTCATAGTCATGTGGACCGTTTCGTCTGCCAGGGCTTCGAGATATGTTCCGATTCGCCGCTGATTCTAACCTTACATCCCGTTCCACATTTTGTGAACTTTTGACTAATTAGCTCGAAGGCAGTGCAGACCCTCGACATAAATATGGTGCAGACTGATATTTGCTAAATTAAGTGAACCACGTCTCTCAAACTTTGCATTTAGGTAGGGTATTGAGCTGCAGTATTTCTGCGGTCAGGTCTCTCTACGAGTTTGAGAGCTCCACAAGGGGTCAGCCCGCGCAGCAGCTAGTAGGCGCCGCATCGGTCAGACATGCACCGGGCTGACCGCTGGGGAGAACCGGGTGGAAGAATGGAACACAGAAGTGTCCCTCCAAGAGCTCCGTTATATTTCAACCCATTTTTGTGTTAAATGCACTGGGTTTTACCCTTTTACCCATTGACATATGCCCTATTAATTATTTTACCATATTTTACATTTAAATTTCATGGTTAAACAGTACATGCTACATGTTAAAATGATAGTTAGCTAGCTACTTCGATAAACTCAGCTAGTTTAAAGGCGGCAGTGACCTGAAATACATAAATATAATTTAACTTACCGAAAAAAAAATGAAGTGGAGACTCCTTGGACGCTCTATTAATGCAATTAATGCCACAGCAACTTGTTTTGTCCAACAATGCACAAATAATATCCAAAACAGAATACACAAACACTGACACTCAAAATGCCGGAGCAGTTTCCAAGCCAGACCGAGGCTCTACTGAGGCCTTTCCACGGAGCTAGCTCTGTGGTCACGTGGGTCTGAGGCGGCGGTCACGTGTGTCGATGCTCACTAATTATACAGAATTTTAGGCTTTTAATACAATTAAACAGAAGAGTGAGAAAAAAATTCACCCCCCTCAGAGTGATCATGAGTGTAAACTAGATCATTTAAACAAAAAACATGTTTTGGTACCAGGCTGTAAACATTTTTATTTCTGCTGTGAATTTGGTATTTTTAACATGGGAGTCAATGAGGATTTGCTCGCTTCTGACACCAGCCCCTAGTGGATGAGGGTGGAACTGCAATTTATGGTACTTCCGGGTTTGATTCAATTTCAGAGCTGCATTGTGGGGGCTTGGCTGTACACCACAATCATCAATTATAAACAATAAAAGGCTTGAACTACTTCAGTTGTGTGTAATGAATTTAATATATATAAAGTCTAATGTTTATCAGTACATTACAGACAGTAATGAACTTTATCACAATATGCTAATTGTTTTAGATGGACCTGTACAGCTGAGGTAGTTTAGACAACTGTTAAAATGATAGTGATCTCCCTTTTTGAAGGTTTTCTGGACAAATCCCACTGGAGGGGAACCCTGAAGCAGATACATAGCTCCTTTATGTGGGGCTGTGATGGATTGCATATTTTCAGTCTGGAAATACCTTATATTTCTCCAGAAAAAGCTGGAAAGTGTTAAAGAAGAGAGGGATGTGAGTGTTTCCCTCCTAGACCTGCTGGTCAGATAGGAACAGAAAAATTGTTGATTTATGTCAAGAGAGTTTAGGACTCAAAGTGATGTACATAAAAGCTATGTAGGGTTTTTGAAGGTTAATATTGTGTTTTTGCTCTTGTATCTGCTTCTATGTTAAACTCTGCGTAAAAATGTTTGTTTTTTCCTTCTTGAAAGAAATAGTAACTACATAGATTCAGAACTACATGCTTGTCCTTCTTGTCTACTGCTGACATTTAACAAGCGCTTAATGAGGACTTGTCTCGGTCTGTAGTAGTTGGAACAGAGTGGAGCAGCACAGTTTTCCCACCGAGCTGTGGACAATGTTTTGAACCATGCTGTGGGTTATTCTAGACTTTTAGACGTTTCATGAACCTGTAGAATATCCCAATATAAATAGGGAATAGTAGTGCTGAGTACTAGGTTTATTTTGCACCAAGAAAAAGTAGATTATTAGACCCAGTTTTGCTTTCATTTGATAGTTTTGGAATTTTTCCTTTACTGAAACATAGAGTGGACTTTAGTGACTTGACATTTCAGTGGATCAAGAACCCCTCCCCCCCACACTGTCTGGTGTCACTAGTGATGACTATGAGTGGCTCCCCATCCAAAGACCTCCTTTATCAGGCAGCCAATTTAACAAGACAGCTCCTTTCATGCTTTCTGGCTTCGCCAGTGGTAATAGATTTCCTCAATGAGCGTCTCTCTTTCTCCAGGTTTCACACTTCTCTTTCTGGGCTTCACTCCAGATCAGATCTTTTGCCACTGACTTTGATTTCTTTAGGTAAGTGATCCATCGCTCATGGCCCGACCCGTATTTGCTGAAATTTGGCCTCACTTTGGCTCCCGATGTCTGATATCGTACACTTTAATGCAAAGTGAAGTAGCACATTTAAGTAGCCTGTCAGTCAGGCCTCTTGCTTTTCCAGCCCAGGCATCTATGCTCCATTTCAAATGTCTCTCATGTTGCATCCTTTTGTTTCTGAAGCTGCTCGGCTGAGTCCAAGTTTCAGCCTCTGTGAATATTAAGGCATTTGAAACATGCTTATGAAATTTTACGGCTATTTAAGAAAATTTCCAAGTACGATAGAGAAAATGAAGTGTGAATAATGTCATTTGCTAAAGTTTGACAAGTGATTGCTTGATTGATGTTATAAATAAAGATGAGCAGTTTATTTTTATCAGTGCAATCTATTATTACGATTTTAAAAACATAATCGTGGGATTTTCTGTCTACGTTTTGTTTTTAACATCGCATTTACTCCTCAGTAAAAATTTGTAAATAAAATGGCTACAAATCTGATGTCGGATATATGACATCACCACAGAATCTCTTGTCCCCCAACGTAGCTACATGGCCAGATTTATAGTGGTTTTCTCCATTTTTAATGCTCCTTCTGTGGAGAAGGATTTGAAGCTCGCTACATTAATCTTCTCGTCTCCCTTGTGTCTGATTTGATGACGTCAATTTGGTGAGACGAACATTTGTAGTCCTATTGGCCTTTTCACACAAACCTATTTTTTTTTTTTTGCCACTAGAGGCGTTTATTAAATCCTTGTGCTGTATTTAACTGTTTATTGTCCACCAGATGGTATGTCAAAGCACATGAACCCATTTTGGCACTCCATACACCCATCTCTTTTTTTCCAGTGCACAGTCATTTGTTAAAAAACAACTAAGTCAGGGTATTTTTTCAAACATCTGCCATTTTGTACTTCTTAGTGCAAAAAACCACAGCAGTCGTAACTGCCGAATGTACCGCGCTAAACGGCAAAACCAATAAACTGACAAACCATCATGTTTCTGTATGATCTCAGTTCCCTCGTTCCCTTTTCATACTGAACATTGTAATTAGGAATGACCACAGCTTAAGTAAATGTAAAGGTTCTCTCTAATATTCATGATTTATGTATTTTCCAAGCTGCATGCAGCAGAAGATTTTTTTCTGCTCTTTATTCTTTTCACATTTTGTTTAAGGGACCCTGAACACAAGAAACTTTTTCGTCATGATTTAAATTTTCATTTGGACTAATTAGATTCCCTTACAACGAAGAAACATATTACAGTTTTATAGTATATTACACATATAAAATAGTTTACATATGAAAACTGTATTTTTATGTCATGAAGGCACTGGATTTTATCAGTGAGATGCTTTTTATTCTAAGAACATTCATTTGCTTGGTGTTTAAATGAGTGTGTGTTTTCAGGGCAGATGCATTTGAATTCATTTTGACTGCACATAAGGCATTAAGGCTCAGTATTCAGGAGACTCCTGTGATCTTTCACAGAGAAGATTTGCTGGCCAGTACTGAGGTGGTGATACATAATGAGCTACATTAGAATTACAGTTGATATTTAAAAGGCAGTGCAAATCAAAAGGCATTGCCACCTCTGGGTGGAGGGTAATTGAGCTTGCTGGCTTTATTCTGCAGCTCTGTGGGGACTGTGAGACAAAGCTGCACTAATCATGCCACTATAATTGATACTAAGACTACTTTCTGTTTCACTGGTCATGCCACAGGCAGTGCTGAACCCCTAACAATGGCATTACGCACAACTACTCCTGAATCTTATATGCAAGCAGTTTTATGTGTGTTGAATATATCATCTAATTAGATGAGAATAATGAAGATCATGAACTTAATTCTGAGGCTCAAACTAATCAGCTGTTTAGAGTACTAATTGTACAGTGATGAAGAGTAATGGAGCTTCTTTGCTGAGTTAAAATTATTAATCTAAATTTACAGTAAGTATTTTTACTTGATGCCTGATTGTGTCGCTTTTGTTTGAAATATTCATTTAATAAAGGAGACATTCTTGAAGAGAAATAGATTTATAGGTGTGTAATACCTTGATTATGTATGGAAGTCATTTTCATGACATACTTTCAAAAACAATGAGTGTGTTATCTCAATGTCTTGACACAATTAGACTCATGGTAATAATGCTTTAATTATGTCTTGATTCTGAGATTAAGATTTTAAATGACTTAGTAACTCGGCTTGATGGGCCGTTGACACACACAAGAAGGGTTAGATATCTGCAAAGTGAAACAAAGTTTATAGGATTTACACAAGGTGTGCAATAATTGTTCAAACAAAATTAGGCAGGTGCATAAATTTGGTTACTGATGTCATTCTATTGATTCCAAAACCTTTAGAACTAGTTATTGGAACTCAAAATAGGTTTGATATTCTCAGTGACCCTTGACCTCCATACATAGGATCCAATTATGAGAAAGAGTATTTAAGGGGCCAATTGTAAGTGTCACAATCTGCTCCTGCCTCCCTGACTGTGTCTCTCCCCTGCCCTTGATTAGTTTTTATTTGTCTCACCTGCCCCTTGTTAACCTGCCCATGTGTTCCTGATTTTCCCCTGTGTATTTATACCTCCCTTCTTGTTTGAGTCTTTGTCGGATCATTGTTTGTTGTCAGCGTTGTTTTTGTTCTGTCGTTCTCGCTCTGCCATTAAAACTACTTTTATTTCATTTGTGCCTGCATTCCTGCCTCCTGATCTGCTCCACCACACATGGTCCGCCGTCATCCACACCCTCAACGTGACAGAATGATCCGACCAACCTGGACCTGTGGTGAGCTCTAAACATCTGCCTGGAGGATTACTTTTGTTGCTTTTTCTCCATGTAGCAGAGGGAGATTCCGACTCGAGGGGTTTCGGCGCATCCTACCTGTTTCCGGGGTGGTCGGACCCATTGAGGGGGTTTCGGCGCATCCTACCTGTTTCCGGGGTGGTCGAACCCATTCTCCTCTCCTGCTTTCGGCCCCGTCCAGTTTTTTCCCAACGGAAGCTGCGGATCCTGGGTTTTTGGTGGAGTAAAACCCCCTATGCACGCCATCATTCTCCGTGGTGGTAGGGCTGGTCTCCCCGCTCCTTCTTCTGCTTCCCTGCACCCAAGCCTCTGCCTGTGACCCAGCGTATCGTGATGTGCACCTGCTCAGACCGTTTGTCGAGTACCTGCTGCCGAGCTGGGTTTCCTCGCGTCGCTCCTGCAGTTCAGCAACTTCCTGGTCCTATGCCTGCAGGTCCTCCATGCTGCAGCCTCTTCAGGATCCCACGCCTGCTGCTGCAACCTCTTCAGGATCCCACACCTGCTGCTGCAGCCTCTACAGGGTCCCACGCCTGCTGCTACAGTCCCTACAGGGTCCCACGCTGGCTGCAGCAGTTCCAGTTCCCGAGTTCGAGTCCAAGTGTTCCAGTTTCCGAGTGTTCCTGTTCCCCAGTGTCCTGTTGAGTTCCAGTGTTCCAAGTTCCCGAGTTCCTGTTCCAAGTCCGAGTGTGTGTGTGTGTGTGTGTGTGTGTGTGTGGGGGGGGGGGGGGGGGGGGGGGGGGGTAGGCGTACTGTCACATTCGGCTCCTGCCTCCCTGACTGTGTCTCTTCCCTGTCCTTGATTAGTTTTTTGTCTCACCTGCCCCTTGCTAACTTGCCCATGTGTTCCGGATTTTCCCCTGTGTATTTATACCTCCCATCTTGTTTGAGTCTTTGTCGGATCATTGTTTATTGTCAGCCACACATGGTCCGCCGTCATCCACACCCTCAACGTGACAGTAAGTTTATCTTTTCTTTGAATATTCTCTGAAGAGTAGCAACATGGGGGTCTCAAAACAACACTCACATGACCTGAAAACAAAGGTTTTTCACCATCATGGTTAAGTGAAGGATCCCGTCAGCTGTCTGTTTCCACAGTAAAGCCTGGTTTATGCTTCTCCGTCAGCTCCGCAAGGGACAGACACGCACGGATTGACGGAAGCGTTTTGCTCTTTTTCTTCTCTGTCTCCTGGAGAGTGTTGCAAAGCAATTGCCCGGCAGGACCACAGAGGGCGTAGCGCTGTTCTGTGGTATCATGTCATGTATCGGTCCAAGATCGTGTGTTTATATTGTGTTTTTTGTGTATATATGAGACTTTTAACACGGACATATTTGTCTCTCATTCTCCCACCGCTTCATGCGCTCCCCACCTCTAAACCCACGTTTCCTGTCATTTCCGTCCACAAATAAAACGCTTGCTGCGCATCTTTTCACTCCTCCAATCACGGGAGGATGAAACGTTCATAATTTTAGAGTTTTTTCGCGAGGTATTCTTCAAGTTTCTCCGTGTCTGCCGCTAGTTAAACTCGGCTCTCTTTGCAATGGCGGCGCTGTAAACAACAGCGGCATCCTGTCCAATCACAAGCTTGCGTAATCCGTCTCGTTCGACGGATGTTTAAAATAGTGGGCTCGACTCCGTACGTACTTGCGCGCCTGCCGGATCCCTACGCAAGGACGGATAATGGCGTTGCGTGTCTCCGCACTGACGCAGACGGAGAAGCATAAATCAGGCTTAAGGAACAGATTGAGGAAATGGAAGACCACAGACACAGTTCAAGTTAGGACCCAAAGTGGCAGAAAAATCTCAGATAAACAGAAGTGAAGAACGGTGAGAATAGTCAGAGTCAATCCACAGAGCAGCACCAAGGACCTACAACATCATCTTGCTGCAGACGGAGTCACTGTATATGAGTGATGCAGAGGAAGACTTTTCTCTGCCCACAGCACAAACAGAGCCGCTTGAGGTATGCTAAAGCACATGTGGACAAGCCAGCTTCATTTTGGAATAAGGTGATGTGATGAAACTAAAACTGAGTAATTTGGGCATAACAAGGGGCATTATGCATGGAGGAAAAAGAATTCAGCATTCCAAGAAAAATGCCTGCTACCTACAGTAAAACATGGTGATGGTTCCATAATGCTGGGGATCCTGTTAAAGTTGAGGGACGCATGGAATCCACCCAATATCAGTAGATTCTGGAGACCAATGTCCAGGAACCAGTGACAAACCTGAAGCTGGACTGGGGCTGGATCTTTCTACAAGACAACGACCCTAAGCACTGCTCAACGTCTACTAAGGCATTCATGCAGAGGAACAAGTAGAACGTTCTGAAATGGCCATCTCAGTCCCCAGACCTGAATATTATTGACAATCTGTGGTTAGTTAAAGAGAGCTGTCCATGCTCAGAAACCATCAAACCTGAATGAACTAGAGATGTTTTGTAATGGCGAATTATCCAAACTACCTTTAACCAGAATCCAGACTCTCACTGGAAGCTATAGGACGTGTTTAGAAGCTATTTCTGCAAAAGGAGATCATTTATTTGTTGTGGTGGCCAAATTCATGTACCTGCTTAATTTTGTTTAAACAATTATTGCACACCATCTGTAAATCCTATAAACTGTTTCACTTCTCAGATATCTAACTCTAACTCTATGATATATTTAACAGAAAATTGTTATAACAACCAACAATTTATAAAGAAAATCAGGAAAATTAATAAGGCTGCCCAAACTTTTTCATTCCACTACATGTATATGAAAATAAAAGTTGGTTATGCTGGCTAAATAAACAAATTAAGTGCACAGTAAGTGAACAGTTTACCAGAAAAGGGTTAAAAATGTAACACTGGCATGAGGTGTAGCTAAAAAAGAAGAAAATAAATTACTGCTGGCCCAGGGAATTTATCTGGGGTGAGGACATGGCAAAAAAAACAAACAGATTCTTAATCCGCTAGACCACAAAACCTAATACATCAGTTGAATTGCAGAAGATGCAGGTGTTCTTTGCGTGTCTTGCGTTGGCCGTGATGCGCATTTTGTTGACATCCTTCCATGGTGGAGGTGGAGGTGGTGATGGTGCTCAGGTGGGAGCATCTCAATTGAGAATTTTTTTGTTTTTGGAAACCAGGTTGGTTTGGATTGTACATATGTTGTACTGCAATTTAAATGAAAAGTAATGATGGGTGTTTCGACCACACCAGTCACGTATTTTGAGATTTATTAGCTTGTAAATGTTTGTAATTAGCATGACTACAAACTAGAAATTGGCACGTCGCATTTGTGATGTCACCACATAATCTCCTCTCCCCTAGCGTAGCTGCTACTTACCAAATGGCCAGATTTATGGTGGTTCTTTCCTCCTGTGGGAAGTTTGCTGAACTTACAGCCATTTTCCCTCAGTTTCTCCATCTCTGTTCCATGACGCCACTTTCGTGAAGCGCATTTGTAGTCCTGGACTTATTTTCACAAAAAAACTAAAATTTTGTTCCTCCCGTTCAAAACCAAGCACGTTAAAATGTCTTTAAAATTCACGGACCTCATATGTGAAATCCATGGTACAAAACAAGCGGAATTAGAAAATTGCGTTTTTAGCCCCGTTGACTTGCATTCATGTTTTCGTTCTTCCGGGGACCCATGATGCGGAAGTGACTTAGGCTCCCCATAGTGGAAATGGGCCAATTGTCCAGGCTGTTCTCGATCCCTCACTACCGGGCTTTAGGACAAACTTGTGCTAATGCCTTAAAACATAAGTTCAAATTTTAGGACTAGTGTCTGTGAAACTGTCCTTCAGAACTTTGACCAGAACAAAAGCTTGTAAACATCTGCTCCACGGAGATACAGTTCTGTGGGCCGTGTACAGAACATGGTAGCTCCAACTTCAGTGTGCTAATGAACAGATATTTGTCTGTGTAACAGTCATCAGTGTGAACATCTCCTTTGATGCCTCATCGAGCAGAAAGCTCTTAAAATGTTTGAAGTGTCTGCCTGTGTAATAATGATCTATAATTCTCTTGAACTAATGTAAAATTTGCTGGTAAAATTTTTGTGAAATAAAAATAAATTGTGCCCGGAGGGTAAGACCACGATTCAAAAGAAGATCACCCAAGAGCAGCAAATGATTTAATAAGCCACCAGCTCCACCAGGGCATGAGAAGGAGCAGAATGGAGAATTTCAAAGTGCATCTAATTAACATCAGTTTATTACTATGTCAATCTCTTCAGCTAATGTGTGAATGAGGGGTGGGTTTAGAAATGTAGAACTGCTTTGCATGAATATATGGAATAACACTTAACTTGTTAGGTTAATGTGAAGTATTAACTGAACCACCATGCTGAGAAAAATCCAGTTTCATGTGTCTGTTATGCCAAAGAAAAAGAAATATGTGTATAAATCTAAATAGTCAGGCTTTCTTAGCTTTGTTAGAAAGTCATTAAATATAGAAAGCAACTTCACAGACTTTTCCATCACCATTATTCCTCAAGGAATGAGATGCTGAATATTTAATTCTACTTCATACATGATTGCATAGTAATTTTTTTAACCAAAAGTTGAAAATCTTGGTTTATAATAATCACGTTAGGTTTCCATTGAGACAGTGTTGAACTCCTTCAATGCCCTTTTTCTCCTTCTTTTGCTCCAATGTTGGTTTTTCTTCATCAGCATTTTTATCTACAGAAACAAAGGGGATAAAAACGATAACAGAAGAGTCAGTTAACAGCTTTTATCAAACATGAAGCGGGTAAATTTATCCATTTTCCTTTCTTCTCACTGACTGTGACTTCAGGTTGAAAATGTTGAAAAACACTTTTTGTGACTCGGCTTGTTTACGAATGAAAGCTCAGGAGGTAGAGCGGGTTGTCCAGTAATCGGAAGGTTGCAGGTTCGATCCTGGCTCTGACCAGAGAATGCTGCTGTTGTGTCCTTGGGCAAGACACTTAACCCACCTTGCCTGCTGGTGGTGGTTGAAGGGACCGATGGTGCCTATGTACGGCAGTCCTCGCCTCCATCAGTGCGCCCCAAGGCAGCTGTGGCTACATTGTAGCTCATCCCCACCAGTGTGAGAATGGGTGTATGACTGGTTGTGTTGTGAAGTGCCTTGGGGGGTCGAGGACTCTAGAAGGCACCAAATATAGGCTATATGCTCTCAATACATTATCTAGGCAGAAGTCTTTTCTTGTGTATTTACAGTCTATGGTGGCGCCAAACAATTGTAATAGAAAGACTTTCCAGGAATTCAGCATGCTTGAGAAGTATAAAATGTCCTAGCTAGCAGATCAACTTACATGTAATTCATTCCCACTAGAAACCAGTGCAAATAGGGAGCTTAAGTAACGCCCATCTACTTCTGGACCACGGGTCCCCGGAAGAACGGAAGAATGAAAGCAAGTCAACAGGGCTAAAAATGCTATTTTCTAATTCCGCTTGTTTTGTGCCATGAATTTCACATGTGATGTCCGTGAATTTTAAAGACGCATTTTGATACCAAGAACTTGCTTATTTTCGAACAGGGGGAAACGTTATTTTAGGTTTTGTGTGAAAATAAGTCTAGGATTACAAATGTGCTCCACGTAAGTTGTGTCATCGAACCAGACGGAGGAAAACGGAAAAAAAATGGCTGACAGTTCAGCAAACTTCAAATCGTTCCGTCAGGAGGAAATAAGAACCATAAATCTGGCCATGTGGTAAGTAGCAGCTATGCTAGGGGAGAGGAGATTAATGCGACGTGCCGATGTCTTATTTGTAGTCACTTACTGTTGCTGTGCTTTTCATTTAAATAGAAGTATAACATTTGTGTGATCCAGGGTCTAAGGCAAAGCAGATAAGAAAATAGCCCTTTTAGCCTCGTTGACTTGTGTTAATTTATTTCGTTTTTCCGGGGACCCATGAGCCGACCAGAAAGGGAGGAGACTTAGGATCCTTATGTAACAAAATACGAGTAAAGTTGATCTTTACGGACTTCTTTCTCATACCTCTGTGACCAGCATGTAAAAACCTTCCCCAGCAGCTCATATCTATTTTGATTATTGCAAAACTGTAACATAAAAAAAATCTAAATGAAAAAGAAGTCAGGACAAAAACAAGCATTTTGACTTACTTAAGTAACTAAGTTATTGTTACATAGCTTGTAACTTATCATTTTAAGTTTGCATTTCTCTTGAACTGAGAAAATAACTACACATTACTGAGAAAATAGAGGTCTCTTTGCACTTAAATGTTTAGCCCAACAGTAACTCTGTAAGCAAACATCCGCTAGGAGAAATATGGCTTTCTATAACCATAAGTGCACTTAAACATTCCAAATAAAAATCTGACATTACAAATGTGATATTTTGAGACAGCTGCAACGATACAAGCTCAAAAACCTGCGTAAATTTTATTCATTGAATTACAAAAATTACAGATGTAGCCCAGAACCTCTGAAAACGAGATGATGAATCTTTTTTTTTCCTGACTTCTGACTGAGAAATCATTAGACTGCACTTGCAAAGTATCGGGCTTGTGAAAAATGCATGAATTACTAATTAATGAGGCATTCTCGCAACATTTACATATTCATAAAGGTGCGTAATTCACATGTGCATGAGAGAGCACAGTGATCGCTTTGAGAGAATAACACATATTCTAAGGAAAAAAAACTTTATTTTGTTAAATTCTTCAAAAAGCAGAGGGAGCAGAGATGCTTTTATAGAAAAAAATACATTAGGCATTTATTCTTCCCCACAGAAATGCAGTCAAATGCTTTGGGAGACAAATGCACTGAGGAGGTGCAATGATGTGAAACAGTATGCAGAATTACATTTTCTGAAATATTGTCCCAGTGGATTTTCAAAAGTTCATTTAGCAGATCCTGTGTTCGTAACAACTGCACTCAGAAAATCTGACAGATTTGCACAAAAAGCAATATGTTTTCACTATCGTGTCACTTCAGCCGGAAGACACCCAGCCAGTGCTAAACAGAATAATCCGTAACATCTGTGCTCATTTTTAAGCATTTTTAAACATAAATGGTACCGGCTCACACTTTCAGATCTTATAGTTTGCATTTTAATTCTTTGAGCTTGGTCTGTTTTTACAGGACAGATGTTAGCTTTCAACCCAACTTTGTAAAGATGCTAAAAATATAAATTGTTTTTGGGATCGGTCATTTTGATTTGCTCTCAGCCTAGTCCACCAATGGCTGCTCAGTGATGTCAACCTTTTGGAGACCATTTATGCAAAGCAGGTCCAAGATAGCTTGGCTGATGTTGAAGCTTGTCCCTCTTTTGAGAGGGCCTCTCCATTGTTTCAACCCTCTCATAAGGGCTTTGTGAAAACCGTCCTGATTATGGGTCAGAAAGCACAAACAACATTCAGATGGTTCCTAGGCTTTGCTCCCAAACTATGCACAAAAGAATGACAAGTCCAACAAAACCATGTTGAGTTTTTCACCCTATGCAATTGTCTTTTCACAGTAACTCCAAGCTGGCCTTTTCAGGAAGGCCAGAGTTGTGTCATGCCTACTAGGATGTAGACCAACTCCAGCAGCAGGCTTGGCCTGCTCTAAACACCATGCAGAGTCTGATCCTTTTATTTCTGTACCAAAACAAAAAGGTTTTTGGATGCATTGTGCTCAGTAGACAAGACTAAGAGTCAAGTAAGAATGGATATCTGGCAAAGAGAACACATTTATTTCCAAATGTTTTCTGGGTGTGTGTCAGGGTCACAGGGGCGACTGGTGCCTATCCCAGCAGTCGACTAGCAAAAGGATTTTCAACTGAAGAGGTGGGGTACTACCAACAGGATAACAGTCCATCATGAACATCCACACACACCTTTGTCGTAGGATCTCAAATTAACCCATCCATCCATCCATCCATCCATCCATCCATTTTCATCTGCTTATCTGGAGTCGGGTTGCGGGGGCAGTAGCCTAAGGCGAGAGACACAGACTTCCCTCTCCCCAGCCACTTGGGCCACCTCCTCCGGGGGAATCCCAAGGTGTTCCCTGGCCAGGTGAAAGACATAGTCCCTCCACCGTGTCCTGGGTCTACCTTTAGGTCACCTCCCGGTTGGACGTGCCCAGAAAACCTCACCAGGGAGGCATCCAGGAGGAATCCTGACCAGATGCCTGAGCCACCTCAACTGGCTCCTTTCAAATTAACCCGTCATATTTTTTCTTAAACTGTGAGAAAATAATGGAAAATGTAAAAAAAAATAAATAAAAAATAAAATACCACACATGAATACAGAGGTAATGCAAATTTGCTAAAGAAGGAATTAGGCCTGAGACTTTTATAGTGAAAGGTCAATTCTCTTCACTGCTACACAATGTATCCCACGAAGGTTAGGATGTTTAGTTCCTACAATAATCAATAAAGCCAAACTCAAAGCAGAAATCCAAAGTTTTTTCTCAGAGGGCGTCCCCTGCCTCCGCAATTCAGTGTTTGTAAATGAATGAATTGCAATGATTATTCTCATGTTATGCTGTTAATTCATACATATATTTTTAAAGAATTGTTCATAAGAACTGTTGCCAACTCTGCATCAGTTTGACATTAGTTAGTCCTCTGTTGAAAAGTGCCCCCAAAAAACTCTTGTTAGTCTTTTAAGGCGCTGATTGTCTGTGGCAGGTTTAGTCTGTGGTCTTTTCCTTACTTTTGTCTGTATTCGAATAGAAGTTGTCAGTCGTGGTATCCTTATTTTTTGATGCTGTGAAGGCGGTCGTAGCTACTCCATCCATCCATTTTCCTCCGCTTATCCAGGGTTGGGTTGCGGGGGCGGTAACCTAATTAGGGAGGCCCATACTTTCCTCTCCCCAGCCACTTGAGGCCAGCTCCTCTGTGGGAATCCCAAGGCGTTCCCTGGCCAGCCGAGAGACATAGTCCCTCCAGTGTGTCCTGGGTCTTTCTTTAGGTCTTATCCCGGTCGGACGTGCCCGTAAAACCTCACCAGGGTGGTGTTCAGGAGGCTTCTTAATTAGATGCCCGAGCCACCTCAACTGGCTCCTCTCGATATGGAGGAGCAGCGGCTCTACTCCAAGCCCCTCCTGGATGACCAAGCTTCTCACCCTATCTCTAAGGAAAAGCCCAAGCCACCCTGCGGAGAAAACTCATTTAGGCCGATCTTGTTCTTTTGGCCACTACCCAAACCTTGTGACCATAGGTGAGGGTAGGAACGTAGATCAATCGATAAATCGAGAGCTTTGCCTTCCGTCTCAGCTCTCTCTTCACCACAACAGATCAGTACAATGCCTGCATCACTGCAGATGCAGCACCAAGCCGCCTATCAATCTCGCGCTCCACCATTCCCTCACTCGTGAACAAGACCTAGAGATACTTAAAGTCCTCCACTTGGGGCAGGACCTCACTCCTGACCCAGAGAAGGCATTCCACCCTTTCCCGACTTAAGATCATGGTCTTGGATTTAGAGGAGCTGATTCTCATCCCAGCTTCTTCACAGTTGGCTGCAAACTAAAGTCGAATGTCTTCACTATTTTATAAAAATATCAAAATTATTGCTGAGTCTTGGTACTTACACATAATCGGGTCCCACAGACTTGTGATTAACATCAGTATGTAAGCAGCCGTCAAAAGCAGCCTGACTAATGCTTAGCAGCAATCAATTCAGATTGCATGAGCCTCTATGAGATGGGTGGTTGTGGTTTTATAAATATTTTTGGTGTATTGCCCTCATTATATCACAGAACAGGGTACACCTTTTATTTTTACAGATTTCTGAAAGATCAAAATGGGATAACTCCGGCTTTCTGCTTTAAAGGAATAATATGGAACAAATAATTGAAAAGCTATATATTTAAAAAATAATACCTCCAAAGGGCATTTAGGGGTGTGCAGAATGAAGGTACAGCATTTCCTTTAAAAGCTACATTTTAAATAAAAAAATTATCAGTTATTTTTTTTATTTATTTGGGTATAATACTGGTTTATGTTAACATCTGCCAGCCAATAGAGCCATTGTGAGTTGCAAAACAGTCCACTCAGCCCAGCAAAGCTGGTACTGTGTAAAATGTTTATGTATTTAGCACATGCTCTTGTCCTAAGTGACTTACAGGTGACAATCAAGCCAGCAGGTTTCCCTTGAGGCTAAACACTATTCAGTCAATCCTAGGTGGCAGCATAATAAATCATAAAGGGAAGTCCGCTGCTCTGGGTGTCTGCATGTTGACGTAGCTCTGTTGACTATATGTAAGTTTAGCCTTTTCTTGGACATTTTTTCTTCTAGTTTCTCAAGAAAACAGTATTTTTTGGACATTTTACTTTTCTGTTTCTGGTGCTGTGAAGCTTGGACGATTTTTACTGCTATTTATTCACTTTTTTCACTTTTTGAGCATTTGTTATGATGTGTAACCATGGCAACAAGCTGGTTTACAATCAGGAGCAGCTGATTAACATTGGGAAGGCTGAAATAATACCTCAACTGAAGCCACCAATCCCAAATTAGCTAAAACGCAAGAAGCGTGGGTGCAGAGCGGGTGCAAAACTGAGACAGAGAAAGAGGAAATTCAAACCATCTCTTCCATCAATCATAATGGGCAATTTGAGATCACTGGCCAACAAGATGGATGAACTCCAAGCCCTTTCAAGGACTCAGCCAAAAAAACGGCAGTGTAGTGTTATGTGTTTCACTGAGACGTGGCTGCAGGACCATATCCCCAATTCCAGAGTCTCTCTGCCAGGATTCCTGACTGTACGAGCAGACAGAAATCTGAAGAGGAGCGGGAAAAGAAAAGGAGGTGGAGTGGCAGTGCTTGTCAACAACAGATGGTGCCATCCATGTCATGTTTCAGTGAAATGTTGTCTCTGCAGCCCAGATGTTGAAATCTTGGCAGTAAGTTGTCGCCCATATTATTTGCCAAGTGAGTTCACCAGTGTTGTCTTGGCAACCATTTATATTCCACCTTCAGCCATTGCTGAAAACTCATGTGATGCCATCAGTTCCGTTGTCGCTAAGCTACAAACCCAGCACCCCAATGCATTTGTGCCTATATCTGGTGATTTTAATCATGCCTCGCTCTCTGCTACACTTCCAGCATTTCAACAGTTTGTCAGCTGCTCCACCAGAGAAAACAAGACATTGGATTTGTGTTATGCAAATGTAAAGAATGCATACATGTCCAAAACTAGGCCCCTTCTGGGACAATCAGATCACAATCTTGTTTTTCTCTGTTCAGAATACAAACCACTTGTTCAGAGGCAATCTGTGACAAGAAGAATTGTGAGAAAATGGTCACAGGACACTGAAGAATCCCTGCAGGGTTGTTTTGAGACCACAGATTGGATGACTCTCTGCCAGGGATATGAAGAGAACATCAATGCCATGACTGGATGTGTCACTGACTATATAAACTTCTATGGGGATAACATCATACCCACCAGAACAGTGAGATGCTTCGCTAATAACAAACCCTGGATCACCAGTGAACTGAAGAATCTGCTAAATGAGAAAAAAAGAGCCTTCAAGAAGGGAGACAGGGAATTATTGTGGAGTATACAGAAGCAACTGAAGATCAAGATCAGAGACAGCAAGTAGGCATACAGGAAGAAGCTGGAGAACAAACTACAGAGGAACAATATCAGAGATGTCTGGTCAGGGATGAAGAAGATCACAGGCTTCAAGCAGTGGAAGGATTGCACAGATGGCAGCCTGGACACAGCCAATGAACTGAACAAATTCTTCAATAGGTTCAGTTCAGGAACAAACCCAGCATCCTCCTCGCCTGTCCCCAGCCAATTAGACACCCCATCCTCCCACCTCATCCTGATCCAACATTTTCCTGTCACACGCCAGCTTTTTTGTCCTCTAACGCAGTCATGGACTCTTCTGGTTCTATAAAGCTGTCTTCAACCAAGTCAGGAGATGCTGCTGCCTCATTTACCTTAGACTTCCAGTACAAATCAGAGACCTGCCATCTACAGAAATACTCAGATGGCCCTGCCATCGTCGGGTGTATCAGAGATGAACAGGAAGCTGAGTACAGAGAGCTGGTGGAGCACTTTGTGGCATGGTGTGGAAACAAAGGAGATGATTTTAGACTTCAGAAGAAACAGGGTGGAGTCAAACACTATTTCCATCATGGGAGGAGAAGTGGAGGTGGTTGAGGAATACAAATACCTTGGAGTTCACCTGGACAACAGACTGGACTGGAGAAAGAACAGCAAAGCTGTTTACAAGAAGGGGCACAGCAGACTGCACTTCTTGAGGACGCTTAAGCCGGGCGTACACTGTGCGACTTTTTCACTTTTTTGAGCCGATTTTCCAGTCGTGCGAGAATCCACGACATCGGGGCGAGTTTTGCGCCGAGCGGTCGTGTGGTGTACAGGGGGTTACGAGAGGCGATTAACACCACGTGACCAGCTGCCGATCAGCAGTCGTGAGGTCGCACGGACTTCTGGCGTGTTTAATATTTCGCTCGTCCCTCGTGAGGGTATCGCACTGTTGAAGCGGTGCTGCGAGCAGCTGCGACCCAAAATGTATCAGAACCGCTCACGGCGCATGCGCAATCCTGCATCAACACCGCTCCCTGCTATTTCCCTAATAACACACGTTGTTCATTTTAATTTCTACACATTTTTTTACTCACAAAGATCATCAAGAAAGCATGTTTGTCGTGTTCATGTCAAATTAAACTGATCACAAAACACAGATTTACTTTCTTTATTTCGTTTTCCTAATCCAACCCCCATAAATCGCTGTATGTCCTCCTGCAGCACTCCCGAAGGACAACAGGTAAAACAAGACCAAAAAGTCTAACGTGTTGTGTAAAAACGGCTATTTTTAGCATATTTTTAGGGCCGACGTGTTGCTACCAGACGTACAGTGTGAGCAGTCAGGTCGCATCCGAGAACTGGGTCGTGCAGTGTGAGCGCCTGGCTCGTGAGATCTGCTCTGCGAGGAAGTCGTACAGTTTGAGCTGAAGCTGAGTGCTACGAGTGAAAAAGTTGCAAAGTGTACGCCCGGCTTTAGGTCCTTCAATGTCTGTAGCAAGGTGCTGCAGATCTTCTACAAGTCTGTTGTTGAGAGTGTAATCTCTTCAGCCATCGTCTGTTGGGGTAGCAGCATCAGAAGCAGGGACCTGAAAAGGCTCAACAGCCTAATAAAAAAGGCTGCTTCTGTTCTGGGGACGACTGTGGAACCACTGGAGGAGAAAATGCAAAGAAGGATTCTCCAGAGAATCAAGAAAAGTATGGACAACCCTGAGCATTCTCTTCACAAGACTGTCCGACAACGGAAGAGTGTCTTCAGTCAGAGGCTTCTTCGGTTTCGCTGCAACACTGACCGCTACTGGAGATCCTTCCTGCCAACAGCCATTATAATATACAACAACTCTTTGATGACTTGATTATTATTATTATTCTGAGCTACTACAGCAATCAATTTCCCTCTGGGATTAATAAAGTATTTTTGAATTGAATTGAATTGAACAAGGAGTGTGCAGTAGAGTGGGGGATGGGTGCTGGGAGGGTTCTAGTTTAGAAGATGTTCTCTAAAGAGCTCGGTCTTCAGGAGGTGGACTCGGTAAGTCAAGCAGCTACTCATGAGCCCAGAAGATAATTCAGTTCAATTCAAAAATATTTTATTAATGCCAGAGGGAAATTAGAGTTTCAGTGCCCACAATTCTGAGATCACACATACATACATAGACACATGACAAGAATTGGTGACTGTGGTCATTCGTAACCTGAGTCGCGCTACCGTAATAGATCAAGAGGGTTTATATGAGGATAGAGTCAGGGGGAGGGAAAAAGGCACTTCAGAGTTACCCTCCACAGAGAGGGCAGCTTTTCTATGCAAAAAAAAAAAAAAAAAAAAAAAAAAAACACCACCTCAGACAAATATGCACACAAACTTCAGACATTACACAACATAAGTGTCCACTAGGTGGGGAGGTAGGGTTGGGACTCTCCTCACTTCAGTGTGTGCAGCTGCATGGGGCAGCACTCATCACCTCTGTTTGAACAGGGGAGGGAGATAATGGGTTAGAGGGCACAGTGACTCCTAGATGCAGTTTCACGGCCTTCCCCGGTCACAGTCCCGCCCAGGCTGGGATAGGGAGAAGAGTTACGATAGCGACAGCAACATTCCACAGTTCTTCTGAGGGGGGGGGGGTTTCACTTCAGGCTTCAAGGGCACCAGATTCAGATAAAAATTGTTTTGGGGACAGACAGAGATAATTTCCTCTCTGCCTTAGTGTTCTGTTGGTCTACAACCCCTCTAGAGCCAATAATGGCATAATTAATCAATCCCAATCTGTGCTGATCCATCCACTTGCTCCTTGATGGTATCCACCTTTTGTGCCAGAGCCTGAATCTCAGCCAAAGTTCCAAGCTTTCGACTCATCTCGACAATTACATGAGTTTGTGCTTTCACAGCACGATGCATTCCATTCCTGAGCTCCGGGATTGAGGCAATATTCTTCGAAAGCTCGTTAATTTTCCAGTAAGCCAGGTAACCACTCAGGCCAAACAGCAGGAATCCCGACACCAAAACGACGAATATCCAAACATCTTCAGAATCCTCTACAGACAGTTGAGAGAGGCAGATCAGGTTCCACTGTTTCCAGGAGTTCATGATATAGCCAGCTGGCTCTGTCCCAGAGGGGCATCCGGGAGCCCCTTCTCCCATTCTCATCGTTGAAAAAATGTGGTCAATCACATTGAGAGACCAACTGACCAGATCCATTTTTAATAATTTCCAGTTTCCAGAAAAAATGCAGAAAATGTCGTGCACATTCAGGACAAAGAGCCTTGGGATAAGGAGGGAGGGAGAGGAGAAAAACGCATCTCTACTCTCCAAGAGCCGAAAGAAGAACGTTATCCTTCTCAGAAGAGGAGCAATCATGAAATATCTAAAACCAGAGTGAGTTTAGGTGAAGCCAACAACAGATGGACACAAATGATAAATGTCACTTATCGGCAGTGAACCTGGTATCCCGCTGGCTGGAGACCTTGTTCTATTGTTGCAACTACAACCTCCATACACTAAATGTCACTTTAGTGTTCGTATTCCACATTCCACCTTTAAAGTAACACTGAGAAGTTTCCTGTTCCTCCACCCCTACTGGTTGAAAGTGGAATTACCACTGTCGTAAACCCTGCTGTAGGTAGCGCTAACAATGAGCTAATGCTAACATAAGCCAACTGATACTACAATAAACAAAAAAGTAAAAAAAAATCCACACTATTAAACAAAAAATATTACTTACAAGTCCAGTAGCAACAAAGACAGGTCACATTTAGTCCGTGATTTTGTAGCCTCCTTTAAACTCCCTCAAGCTAGTGTAAGCCAAACCAATGTTCACTCTGGCTTTAGTGCCATGATGCCAACAAAAATGCAAACTTTTTCTTTTTCTTGTCCTTTTCATTGACAGTTAGCAAACTGAAAATGCCAACTGCTAGCATAACAGCTAACAGTTGTAAAGAAGGAGAAGAGCTTCCCCTATAGGGCACCTACCCGCTACACAAAACTGTTAAGTGCAGTCTCTGGTCTGCAGAGGGCTGCAGAGTGGTCTCAGATATGGAACTGGTCCAGGCAGGTTCTAACTCAACAATGACTGAAGTAAATGTTAAAGCTCTAGCTTAAAGTAAAAAAAAAAAAAACTATTTTGTGTTACTTTAAGCAAGATGGTCAACAAACAGAACTAAGGTTTTTATTTTCACATAAAAACTAACTAAATAATTGCACATATCTAATGAACAGTTGTAAGTGTGTTCTTGTAAGTAATTTAAAAATAATAATTTCAGACATTTGAAATGGGACAGAAGCATTTTTGAGACAGCAAACAAAAGAAAACAGATTCATTGGGCAGTTTATTGAACCTGCAGTAAAACGAATACCCTGAATGGCGTTTCAAGATACTCAAGTTTGAGTTTAACCTTGCAGGACTTTTGGAAGGCACTTCCAAGCATCAGGCACAGCGTTTTGGCAGCTGCACAGGGAGCCTGGTGGGTCAGCCCTTCTCTGTGAGCTGCTACTCCACACTAATCTATTTTAAACCATCTGTGAAATTAGCAAGATTTCCTTAGTCCTTCACCTCTAAGGATTAAAACACTGCTAAGACTGTGGGTGTTCTCACATACTGGTCTTGTGTACATGTCTGACAACTCTTGAGATCAGCCACAACATGTTTCCTTTCATATGTGCCTGAAATTGATCGAAAGCAGCAGAGCATTTTTAACATCTGGATCATTTTGTTCCCGGAGTACAGGGTCAGAAAAGGATAAATTTTCTATTTACAATTATTTCATGCATAATCAGAGAAATGGATGGTGGCTGCTGCACGTTCAGCCATCCAGTAACACCAGAGCAACTGAAGCTCAGCTGTTTTACAGAGACATATGTAGGTATGTGGTGCCTCTGCCAAACCTTGTACAATGAAGTCATGAGTCAACTTTAATGGGAAAATCAGATAAATGGCAGCTGTTCTTGGGGAAACGGTGCAGCCTGACAGATTCACCGGGTGCAACGACTGTAGCATCGAGCAGGTCCAAATGCGTAAAATATTGTTCCAAGCAGCTCTGCTCCCCCTATCCCAGCGGTGTTTAGTCATCAGAGTTGTGAAAAAGCAGCCCTGCCGCGACGCGACAGCATCGCTGCATTAATTATTTTAGCCCATTCACATGCACAGGTCTTCACACAACAATGACATTTTAATTGAAGAGGCTACATAAACAGAAATACTTTAAATCAAAGTGCACCAGACCATCATTCATTCATCAAGCTGCTTGTATAGAATTTACAGACACGATAAAAAGCCAAAAAATGGAACATTTCCAAACCATGTGGACATTTAAAAATGTTGCGCAGTAATTCAAACCACAGAGGGTTTTAATGTACTTTTAGTTGTGATGCAGAGTTGGAAAATTATTGTACAATTTTGTGTGTGTGTGTGTGTGTGTGTGTGTGTGTGTGTGTGTGTGTGTGTGTGTGTGTGTGTGTGTGTGTGTGTGTGTGTGTGTGTGTGTGTGTGTGTGTACTCATTTATATTTCAAAGTGAGGAACCAATGACAAGCGTTTTACCAGCAAGCTGAGGACATTAGAAGCAAAGTGAGGACATTTTTCTGGTCCTCACTTTGGTACAATGTTACAGAGCTCTACTCATTAATGTAGTTAAGGTTAGGGTTAGGAATAGACAGATTATGGTTAGAGTTAGGGTTAGGCACGATCCAGTCACTAAAATGAATGGAAGTCAAGGACAGTCCTCACAATGAATGATGGATGAGAATGTGTGTGTGTGTGTGTGTGTGTGTGTGTGTGTGTGTGTGTGTGTGCGTGTGTGTGTGTGTGTGTGTGTGTGTGTGTGTGTGTGTGTGTGTGTGTGTGTGTGTGTGTGTGTGTGTGTGTGTGTGTGTGTGTGTTTTGCATCCACTGCTGGGGAGCAGTAACATGGATCTAGTGCAGACATTGCAGTGAAATATATTCATCGTGGGTGTGTGGAAAGCAGAAAACAGTAAAAGACAACATGATGAACAGTAGGCCAAGACCAAAAAAGCTTTAATTGTTGAGAAGATCCTAAGAAAGTTCATGAGATTATTATTGTCAAAGGTGTGGGAAACTCATGTAATGAATACATTTGCAGTGGTCTCTTGTAGGAATGAATGCCTTGCAAGCTGTACTCAAGCCCAGAAGCACCTGGATCAGTGTGGACAAGTCTGATGCAGCAGAGAGTTACAGCAGATGGCAGGACTTGGAGTCTTGTTTCCAGATATTTAGACATCTTGCCTGGAATTGGATAACAGGCAACCGGACTCTACCGCTGACTTGTAGCATGGATATTTTATCTCCACAAGCCTGGAGTGGTTTTTCTGTGTGGTGGTGTTGCTAATGCTAACGGTTAGCCTCTACTAGCGTTGTCTGCTGATGAATTGACACTAAACAGCCATTTTGGTGGTGAGTCAAGATGGGTGAGTCCATGAATGTTAGCAACAGTGTGACATAGATCTGTCAGGCTTTTCTAATTCCAGAATTTCACTGGCCGGGTGGTAGGGTGGTAGGGTGGCCGGGCTCAGCCTTAGAGATAGGGTGAGGAGCTCGGACATTCGGGAGGGACTCGGAGTAGAACCGCTGCTCCTCCGGATCGAAAGGAGCCAGTTGAGGTGGTTTGGGCATCTGGTCAGGATGCCTCCTGGACGCCTCCCTGGGGAGGTGTTTCGGGCATGTCCTGCCGGCAGAAGGCCCCCGGGTCGACCCAGGACACGTTGGAGAAGTTACATCTCCAATCTGGTCCGGGAACGCCTTGGGGTCCTGCCGGAGGAGCTGGTGGACAAGGCCGGGGAGAGGACGGCCTGGAGCTCCCTAGTTGGGATGCTGCCCCCGCGACCCGGACCCGGATAAGCGGAGGAAGACGAGACGAGACGAGAATTTCACTGTATATTTTCTGTCAGAAGCTAATGCAGGAGATAGGTGTAGAAGACGATTTTCATGTCCAGCTTGCATGAAGAACTCAGAGTGACCGATTACCATCAGAAATAATCATTAAAATTTGTTTTTTCAGAGTTCCACACCTTTTTATAAATGTATAAATTATATTGAAGAATTAAAATAACTGAAAACAAGATATAAAAAGTCATAACCATCAAGAGATTGATCATTAGATGACTTAAGATTATGACATTTGTGTTACGATATTGACTGGAAATAAACCAAACAAACAGCAATCCATTTGTTTACATTCCTCATTTGACTTTGTTGTATACTCACTCATCTGTCATGTAAAGAATTCTTCTACATGTCTGTTTTAATGAGAAATGACCCACACTTGCATAGTGCCTTTCAGAGTCAGAAGACTCCAAAGCTCTTTACACGACAGTGTATCATTCCTCCATTCACACACACACATTCACACCCTGATGGTGATGAGCTACGATGTTTTTTCCATAACTGCGCTGCTCTGGGCGGCTGCATGTTGGAGTAGCTCTGTTGACTATATGTAAGTTTTGCCTTTTCTTGGGCATTTTTTTCTTCTAGTTTCTCAAGAAAAACTGTATTTTTTGGACATTTTACTTTTCTGTTTCTAGCGCTGTGAAGCTTGGAGGACTTTTACTGCTATTTTTTAGCTTTTTTCACTTTTGGGGCATTTGTTATGATGCATAACCATTGCAACAAGCTGGTTTATATATATATATATATATATATATATATATATATATATATATATATATATATATATATATATATATACACATATATATATGGATATATAGGAATGTGAATTTGCAATTTTCTTTTAAAATAAACCAGATTATGTGAGTAAATGCTTCAGAGGTGTATTAATGTGTCTTGAGGTGAGGGTGGAGATGGCAGACCATGTGTGGTGGAGGGTTCAGAAGGCAAAAGAGCAGGCACGGATGAAAAAATAAAAATGGATTTAATGGTAGCAGCACAAGCACGAACACAACGAAGACAACACAATGATCCGACAACGACTGGAACAAAGAGGGAGGTATAAATACACATAGCAATCAGGGAACACATGGGCAGGTTAATGAGGGGCAGGTGAGAACAATGAGGCTAATTACGGAAGGAGCGACACAGTCAGGGAGGCCGGGGCGAATCATGACATAACGTGACTGAGAGGTTAAATGTTAAACAGACATCATGCAATCTTTACATTTTCATGTGCACATTTCCCTTAAGCATCTACCTTCTGAACGTAGTACTATTCACGAGTATTTACATTGGTAAACACCAATCTAATATATTAGAAACAGTGTAATTTCATCAGCCACTGCAGCCATTATGCATTAATATTTAATGTGCTCTTCAAGTATCAAGTTACTGACACTCGACAGCGATTATGAGTCTGTAGCTGTTAGCGAATGCTGTTTCTTCCTATGAAGAATCCTTGAAGACCCCAGTTGTCACTCCCATGCTGGTAATTCTCTGAAGACAAACAGCCGGATCGAATTGTTTCCTTTTGTTGAGGTTAGTGGGTGAAACCACTGCAAATTGGCAGGCGGAGCTGATGAGGTCGAACACAAGAATGAAGCACCACTGAGAGTAAATTAAGGACATATTAACGTTTCTGTTACACTCCTACCTGGTGGTTTACTGTGTGAGTTCCAGGATCACAGACTCTGAATGTTTATTGCTTAAAAAACATGCACAGATGTTTTTTATAGGATTTAGAAAGTATTCGTGTCACACAAAACACGTTCTATATATGTTTTTTTTTAAATATTGATTGTGTTGACTGGTTGCATTGTTGCTGCTGATTAATTAATGTGCTTTTAACTTGTTATTGGTTGTTGGACTGTGCACTTTATTGATTGTTTGATTTGTTTTTATTTTTTGTTCTTAAATTGTTTGCAATTAAAACTAGATACCATAGCAGCTCAAGTTTAGCTTGCAATTGGGTAGACTTGAGAATATTATACTACGGCAGAGAGATGGGAATGTGTTCCGGGGCAATAAGCTTCCATAAAGCTTTAGGGTGAGTGAAGCCTCCAACATTTCCTTTGTGTTCAATGTGCAATAAAAGACGATAAACCTTTTATTTTTATAGCTTTACTTTTTTGTAATCTTTTGAAAAATGGACTTTACTTTTGGTATATTTTAATACAAGTTTAGCTTTATTTCATTTGCAACACAAGTCCTACAGAAGCACAGCATCAGTTTGTCTAAGAACATTCAGTCAAGATGGTTTTAGTGTTTAACAGGAAAAAAATGCTAACTAAAATTGAAATGACAAAATGAATACTGGAGCACAGAGGGGCTAAAGATATGATTTTTTTGTGGAGGTTTCTTCCTGTTAAGAGGAAGTTTTCCTCTTCACTGTCGCTACATGCTTGTTTAGTATGAGGATTGCTGTAAAGACTCTGACACTAGTCAGTGACTTGATGCAACCTATTGGGTTCCTTAAATAGGAAACTTTTTACTGATTGGCTTAATGAACTGAACTGTATTGGAATGTTTAATTAAATTCAATTCAATTTTATTTATATAGCGCCAAATCACGACAAGAGTCATCTCAAGGCACTTAACATAATTAACATTCCAATTCAGGTCAGTTCATTAAGCCAATCAGAAAAAATGTTTCCTATATAAGGAAACCAGCAAATTGCAGTAATCCTCATACTAAGCAAGCATATAGTGACAGTGGAGAGGAAAACTCCCTTTTAACAGGAAGAAATCTCCAGAGAATCCTGGCTCAGTATAAGCAGCCATCCTCCACGACTCACTGGGGATCGAGAAGACAGAGCACGCACACACACACACACACACACACACACACACACACACACACACACACACACACACACACACACACACACACACACACACACACACACACGCACACACGCACACACACACACACCAATAAAGTGTCTATGGTTACATTGTGATTTCTTAGTAAATATTCTATTTGGTGAGAGATAAACTTTATTGTATTTATCCTAGTGGATCTATTGTTAAACGGATAAACTAGTAGTAGCACATCCAACGTCAAAGAAACAAAAAGTTATTATCAGGAGAGGGAGAATGTTTAAGTGGTTAGCAGCAGTGTGCTAGACGATGGCCCCCTCCATGAGGCCACCACAGCTCAGCAGAACATCATTGTAGCTTCTTCTGGGGAGAAAAACACTTAGAGAATAAATAAAGTTAATATTTGTGTAATCCAATGCCCCAACATCTGTCCCTGTGTGAAGTGCCTTGAGACAAGGCTTGTCATGATTTGGCGCTATATAAACAAACTGAAGTGAATTGAAAACTGAATTGTGGTAATCTTAAAAATAATTCACATATATGAAATTTGAGCAAAATGATTTTAGGTCAGTCAGGATGCCAAAGACTAACTTTATGTTTAAAAATGCACCAAGATTCTGAAACTATGAGGTGCTTAATATATGCAGATTGTTGAAAATGACATACGCCCCCCCCCCCCCCCCCCCCCCCCCAAAAAAAAGTCGCCACCCAAAAATAAAAAAGCTAACTCTCAAATATTTTGTTGGCCTTTAGCTTTGATCACGGCACACATTCGCTGTGGCGTTGTTTCAGTAAACCTCTGCAGTGTCACCAGATTTATTCCCATCCAGTGTTGCATTCATGTTTCACCAAGATCTTGCTTTGATGACGGTAGAGTCTGACCACTGCTCAAAGCCTTCTCCAGCACATCCCAAAGATTCTCTGTGAAGTTCAGGTCTGGACTCCATGGTGGTCGATCCATGTGTGGAAATTATGTCTCATGCTCCCTGAACTACTCTTTCACTACTTTCACTAACTTGGAATACGCCTGTGCCATCAGGGAATATGGAATAACCTGATCATTCAGTATATTTTGGTAGTCAGCTGACCCCATTCCTGGAGCATATCCTGTTGCTGAACCTAGACCTGACCAACTGCAGCAACCCCAGATCATAGCGCTACCACCACAGGCATGTGCAGTAGGCACTAGGCATGATGGGTGCATCTCTTCAACTGCCTCTCTTCTTAAGTACTGCGCATAATCTGCATTTAAGTGGAGTTTAAAAATGTTCTCACAATTTTACCACGACAAAATCACCTTGAGATGTATTTCCTATTACTTTTAGGTGCAGCAATCTCTACCATAGACCTGCACTATAACAGAGGAATGCTCGCTAGATCCCACTACAATACAAAGAATACGAGAGCCTATGCGTGCAGAGGTTTGCGATCGAAGCATACACAGAAGACCAGACCTTTCCTATTAACCAATCACAGCTAGAGAAATACCGTAAACTTGAAAATGATGGAATGTGGTGTTGGTGACCTATAAACACTGGCCAGAGGGTAAAAAAGCCCCAAACAGTCAGGAATCATCTCAGTACATAGGGACAGATGTTGGGACAATGGATTACACAAATTGAGTGCATTATTTTTCTTTTACTATAACGTGGATTGTGACCATAAACCAGCAAAGTAAGACAGAATTTACGCCTTTGACTTCATGAAATTAGCTATTTTCTGCTGCTGCGTTTGCTCCGTGAATGTTGCAGGTAGCGTAATAGTGCTTATTTTGTTAGAAAGAGGAGAGTCGGGGCTTTAATTTAAATGGATATAATCATAATACACCGTTGCTACGGGGCATTTGTCTCGATATGTGTATATAGTGTCTTTTTACGGCCTTTTCATGTACTGTGGCCTTTGCATTTACATTTGCTTATTGCTGGCATTGGGTGTGGTTGACTTAGAAAACGAGAATTCTATCATTTAGACAAGCCTCTTCCCGTTAAGTACGTGTGCATTTAGCATATGTTGGTGAATGTTAAGCATGTTTGCAAAACAACTTTGTTGATGGAAGTGCCTGTGGACCTAATACTGGGTCTGTGACTTAGAAAAATGCGCCCTACATAAAAAAAGAATAAATTCACCAACTGCCACCGAAACTGAAGCCTTTTATTCAGGTTTGCATCACTAATTAGTGATTTTCTTATGGCTATATCTGTTCAGTCCCGATCCCTTGACTTCCCTTCATATTGTGCATCTGGAAAAACTCTTACTTTCACTATTAAACATAGCCCTGATTTCTACTGTTGTTTTAGATCATTCAGGATTTGTTTCTGGCCACATTTCTTCCTGAAAGACAACAGGTCCCTGCTATTGTTTCAGTTTTTAATAATACACTGAACAGTTTTTAACCCAATTTTTGTTGTTTCTACAATCTCCTTAGATGTTTTCTTTGCTTGACGCATGCCAACAATCTGACCCATCTCAAAAAGATCTTTTCCACGAACACCAGATGTGTCTTTCCACATGTTTGTTTAAGAAATGAGAAGCAACTCATCGCACCAGTTGGGGTCAAATCACTTGTTGCCAGCTGAAAGACGCAGTAATTATCCAATAGGAGGCTCGTACCCATTTGCTTAGTTAAATTCAAGTGGTGTCTTATTTTTTGAGTGAATCAGTGTATGTCAGTTTAAGATAAATGCAAAAATACTAATACTTCCAAAGTAAAAATAACAACACAATTCTTAAAACAAGATGTCTCTTTAATTGGTAAGTGTCAACAGCAGTACAAAAGATGGAGTGATGTGAGAAGCTTTCTGCAACACAGTTTTCTGTTTCTTTTACAGAAAAAAACTTAATTCTTGAGGTAAATGAGCAAAAAACAGGCAGTTATTCGGCCCACCACTGCATCGACACAGTGGATCAAGACTTACGGAAAATGCTGCTTTATATTATGTTTCAAGTGATCCTGTGGGGATAATTTAATAATTTACAGTATACACATTTCTACGGTGCTCATATGCACCCACGTGTCAATCATTGGTTTGCTTTTTTCTTGATATAGTGTATTAATACTACCAAACAAAGCCAAGAAGACGGCTCTCCACACACACCGAAGTAAAATTGTTCACCTTAAGTTTACCTCACGTCAATACTGCACATGAAAAACAAAACAAAAAATAAAATAAAATGCTTGTGTATACTTTGAAGCCAAGCAAAACAAACATAAAAGAAAATTAAGTAACATTTTCTCTCTTTTTTTTCCCAGCAATAATACACCCTTGTAAATAATTGACCTTTTTCCTGTATGAAGAACACAAACGTGATGGCAACATTATTTTAAATTGAATTAAAAACTTTACATTGGACTGTACAAGATATTATGATAAACTATTTACATATTCAGACATAAACATTTTTTCCTTTAAAGCAGCAACAGACACTATGTATTTCTATTTATTTTTTTCTCTAATAACAACCAAACAATACTTGCCATGGGATTTACGTACCTGCCAGGAGAGGAAATAACCAAAAAGAGTTTACGCAGATAATTGTTTCAGGCTGCCAGCATTTTTTTTAAACAATGGCTCCAGTCATCGAAGAGCCCCACACAGTGTTGCTTGAAAAGACAACTCTTAAAATCAGAGTACCAAAGGCAACTAAAAATGTTGCCTCCAAACAAGATTTTTTTTTACACTTTTCTGAACAGCAGCTAGCATGTCAGTCCAGCATGTCAGTGAATTGTGCTGATTAAATTAACATGGAGAACATTCCCACCATTTACATCACGACATTAAGACAGGAAAAATAAAATTTAATCAAATTACAGTAATAAAACAGCATAGATTCTTTTTGTACTCAGTTCATTGAAAACATTTGCACATGATTAAAAAAAAGCTAAGGGCTACGTTTGCAGATTCTGGATTGTTGAAGCCATAAAAAAAAACGGCAGCGTACAAAAAGAAACGGCAAAGTGAGATCGTACAAACAGAACGCACAAGAGCTGTGCTTTGGACAACTTTTGAAGAAATAAATAAACTTTCTCACCATAGAAAACCTTAAGATGGTGTTTGAATTAGTAATTTGCAAAAAAAAAAAAAAAAAAAAAAAAGGTTAGAATAAAGTCAATGCAAGCCAAATGCATGCAGAAATTTTCAGATGATCTTTAAAAAATTTGCTACAAAACACAAATGAGAGATGCACCTGCCGGTGGCCGCATACCACTTTATAGTTATAATAAACATGTGGATGAATGACTTTTACATTAAGTGCTTGTTGTTTGATTTAGTACCTTATAAAATGAATTGCTTCTTTGTGTCGGGACAAAAACTTTTCCAAGTAGCAGGAAAAAAATTAAATCAGTCTTTACATGAGGTACGGTGACTTGCCAGACATTAAGACACGTGACGCACAAAAGAGACCATAACATAAAACTGCCATTTTCATAACTTATTACTGACTAATGAACATAACATGATTCATATTTACAAAAAAATAAAAACGTTTACGGTGAATTCACTGAAAACATGTTTTGCTCCAAATTATTATTTTTTAAATTCTCTTTTTTCTGATTGTCCATGTTGTGGATGATTTACTGAAGATTTTAGAGCCGACAGTGGCTAATAATAAATAAAACACACTGCAGTATCAAATAGGATATAAATGCACTGACGTCTTGTTGTTTTCACAGCTCTCTGAGCCTGCTGTTGAATTTTCTGCTCACTTTCTTGTGCTGAGTCCTTCCCTAAGGCAGCCCTGAAGCTTCAACAAAGTGTTCTTTTGTCACACACACGCGTGCCTTTGCATAAATACACAAAATAAAAAGACAAACAGAAAACAAACACACACCAAAAATAAAAAATTCAACCAAATCTGGTAATCATGACAGCAAACCAGTTTTGAGTCCGGCCAAGGAATCTTGTTCATTCATGATGTTTCTTTTTTTTTTTTGTACTCAACTTCACATTAATCAGCATTAAAAAAAATACAATTTATTTCCAGTGCTTATAACACATCGTCTCTTTCTGAGTTCATGTTATAGTTTTCTTTTTTCTGTGTATGTGTGTGTGTGTGTGTGTTTGCTCTAATAAGCACAGTCAAGTTTCCCTTCCTTGAAGAGTCCAACAGCCAGCCAGCTAATGCAGTGTGGCGCAGTCGGGAAATTATTTACAATCACAAACAAATCAACTGAACCACAAGCAAACAGGAGGAAACACCTTAGAAAATACCAAACAGGTTGAGTCAGAGGGAAAGTCACTCGAGTTTGTTCGTAGCAGAGCACCCGTAAGCTGCTGCTCAAAGGAGAAGAGATGCAATGGAAAAAAAAAATTCACCAATGAAGTGATTCATAAAGCATGCATGAACAGTGTCTAAATGTTCTAAAAGTGACCGTGTATTGGCGAGAAGGCTTTGGGAAATAAGTGGGCAAAAATGAGCCATCTGTACCGATTAGAGCCGAGAGAAAAATGCAGCGACCGGCACCGGGACGCTGACCGGCTCGAGCCAGTGAGCAGACTCTTCCCAAAGCTCTCTGAAATGGACGAGTTCAAGGGCAAGGGAGGGGAATAACTGGACTCATGCATTAATAATGCCGTATTTCAGATGATACCCAGTCGTCAGTCATTTTAATAATCCCCCACAGCTTGATGTACTTGTTCCATCTGCTCGCCAGTGCCTGGTGAGTGGGCCGCGGTGGAAGCCCTGTCGAGGCCTTACTTCCAGCACTTTGATGGAGAGCACAATGAGGGACACACACCCTGTTCTTTCATTGTTTCCCACACTTCCCCACTGCTTTCTTCCTTTCTGAGCCAGATGGTGCCCCCTGAGTGCTCAGGTTGCCACAGACTGGGGTCAGAGCGGGGCATGGCAGAGAGGAGAGCCACTTAGACCTTCTCTACTGATCTGAGCCTCAGCATCAAGGCTGTGAATGCTCAAGTTATTTTGTGCAACGGCAGACTCTTTTGACCATCTATTTAAGGTCATTTTCTAGTAGTTGTTGTTTTTATTAACAAATAAAACTCATGAATGGCAGCGATTTTATAAATGTGCATCATAAGAAACATCTGTTTTTGAGCCACATTTGTTGAAGGTAAACATGTTTGCAGCCTTTTCCCTTTGTTGAGGCACATCCAGGCGATTTGTCACTCCTTCACTAATCATCTCGTCGTATAAACCCCTTCACCGCGCTGTTTTTAAGACTTCTTAGTGTCAGTTCAAGATTTACAATGTCTAAAAAAAATTACATTTTAAGATGTAAGACTTTAAACATGCTGTCCAAACGGGGCTAAAGTGTTTAACAGAATGTACCGTAGCTTTACAGCTACACATTGTACAACATCAATTTAACTTGGTTAATGCCACCAAAGCTGCCTTTCGTTCCTGTTCCAATCCTGCAGATTGGAGTCCTTTGGCCCTTTAGCTCTCTGGCCTGATTACTATCACTGATTAAGATTTTTGTGAGTCTGACTGGGCTGCAGAGCTGGAAATAACGCCGCAATTTCCTGTTCAAACTGGGATAAACGAATGACAAGGGGTGTCATGGATGATCACTGCATTCATCTCCCTGGAGTACAGCTAGCTTTCTGTCCAAAGATGTCACATTTTTTTACTTCTTAAAGAGCTCGCTGGCTCAGAGATACGCTGCTTCGTTCGTTTGATCTGTTAGAGCGAGGAAAGACTGTCTAAGACTTTAGTTTGCAAATCAACATGAAGTATTTGGCACTTTCACACAAAAAATGAAGTTTAATAATAATAATAATTATTATTGTTGTTATTATTATTATTATTATTATTATTACCCTTTTAATATTGAATTCCGATTGAAATATTTGTATTGACCATATTTTTCTCCTCATGATTAGAAACATTCACAAGCTGTTGGCTGGCACACTTTACCTGAGTGAGAGTATTATTCCCGTCTTAAATGGTTCGATAATGTTGCAAAATCAAAGACGTGATTAAAACAAGGTGACTGTAAGAAGTACAGGATCATACAAACGTCCAGCTTCAAGTTCTGACTCCCGCCGTGGGCAACAACCTAATTGTGTAACTTTGTCCGTGATGCCAAAACAAAAAGCAATGAATCCAAAACAAATATAAATTAGCACAATCAAAATTGTACACAAACCTAAAGAAATATTTAAGACCACATAGCTTTTGATGGATGAAGCCGTAGCTGCATGCTGGTGTCTACATGATCGTGTTTCTTTTCCTTCCCCCGTGAATGTTTGTGTGAGTTTGTCCCTCGGTTGCAAACAGCCCTTTGGGCATCCTCCTGTGTGAGTGTTGTGTCTGCCTTAGCCTCTTCCCATTCAGAAGCTCTCAGTTAGCGCTGACTGGCTCTTGTGTGTCATTTTCACTGCTATAGTCTGATTTGGGCTCGTCCTCAAAGTCTTCATACATGTCCATCTCATCCTCGCCGTTGACGGGCTCGCTGTTGTTTGCCATGACGCCGGGCTCTAGCTTCATGTTGTAAGTGCTCTGAATGACGGGAATGGAAGGCTCAGGACTCACTGAGGCGCTCGAGCAATCCGACGTCATCTGAGGTGAGGGCGTGGTGGTCGCCATGGTGATTGCCCCGGGGTAGACCATGCTGGCGCTGGTGGTGATGGGAATCTGAGGAGGCTGGCTGGACAAAGTAGAAAAAAAAATCTAATTAAAGAATGCTAAAACGACGATTAGGACAACTACACCCGCTTCTGTTCCTGCAGCTTTTCTTAGCAGATCCCTTCAAGCCAGAGGGTCTGTGAAAGTGATTTGGCGGAGAGTTTTCCCTGACAGCTCCCTGTTTTGAGCTGTTCAGAAACACTAGCCAGTTTATTGGTGACATAAAACCAATCCGAGGTTAGTCCTGCTGTGCTGCGTGATTGATACCGCAGCCGCCGAAGCTTATGACTGACAAGGGAACACCTGGAGAAGAGTTTCTCCTGCTAACCGCACACGGTAAATTAAAGTGTTACGTTGTGGACTGCTGCCCTCCAGGCGTCTCTGAGTGTATACTTACAGTTTCTATCCTGCAATAATCTCTGCACTCCGTGCTCCATTTGGAGACTGCTATTGTATGACATTGTAAAATCACAGCTATTGAGAAACACTTAATTTTACAGCGCGCGCCTCAGCTTATGCCCGAGTTTTCACTTTTCAAGACCAAGATCGAGACAGCCAGAAGGATGCACTGTGCTTGAAATGGGGCGTTTGTGAACGTACCCCACAGTGAAGAACTGCCTCATTTCTTGCCTCCGTGAGCGCATCATCTGCTTGTACTCCCCAATGCGGAGCTTTTTGCCGTCGATGATGCAGGTCCTTTTAGGTCGTGGCTTGTACTTGTAGTTTGGATACTTCTCTAGATGGAGCTTGCTCAGACGGGCCTGCTCTTCGTAGTACGGCTGCTTGTCCTGGTTGGACATGGACTTCCACCGTGAGCCTGATGATGAAAGTAGAGGGATATTTTACTATTTGTGGTTCCCCACATGTTTCTTTGAGGACCCCCATGCCTGTGTTCAAGACAAGCCAGGACCCCAAACCCATACCCACATCAAAAGGGATTACAAACTTTCTAAAAGACGTACAGTTATAATCTTATGCAGCGTTTGGATTATAATATTGGATGTGCTATTGGGATTTTACAACTTTCACAAATATAATCTTGGTAACCTCAAAATCCTGGCAAAGACAAAATTGCAAGGACCCCCCTGTGATCTCTAGTGACCCCATTTTGGGAACCACTGAAAGAGGAATTTTAAAAATTGTAAATGACCTGTATTTGTACAGGGCCTTCTTAGGATTCTGCAACCCCCCCAAGGAACTTCACCACACAATCAGTTATTCACCCATTTGCATGCTGGTAAGGATGAGCTACGTTGTAGCCACAGCAGCCTGGGGCGCACTGGCAGAGGCGAGGCTGCCAAACACCGATGCCACCAGTCCCTCTGACTACCACCAGCAGACAAGGTGGGTTAAATGTCTTGCCCAAGGACACAACAGCAGCATTTTCTGCTGGCATCGGCAGATTTTAAATTACACTTATGATTATATGACTTCCCCTATATTAAAAAAAATCATTAATTCACTCTAAATTGGATTTTCAAGTGAAGTATTTCTGCATTAACTAACTCAAGTTTGCAAAAGAGGTGTTTTTCTGCTTTTAAACGTTTCCATTACATCAACAATTTGCCATTGAAGTCACGGTGCCGTTTTAAAAATATCTCACGAATCACTGGATGAATTTTGATGAAACTCTCAGAAGTTTTTCATTGGATTTACAACTACAACTGTTCATCTTTACAAGTCAATCCAATCCAACGTTAGCAGTCACAGCCAATCAACCATATCCATTCAAAAAAAGGAATCTAGTCTCCCCAAACCCCCAGTGAGTCACAGCGAACAGCTGCCAGGGTCTGTTATGGGCCATTCCCATCTGTACCGGGTCGGCCCGGGCCGGGTAGCCCTAGTCGGCCCCAGTCGGCCCCAGCCTGGCCCGGTTGATTCCACACATCCTTGCCTTAAGCCCATGTGGGCTGATTCTACCCACCAATCAGAGGCTTGCTCTAATGGAAGGTGTGAATTTGCTGTCAGCAGTGGGTGTGTTGGCCCTGGTCGGCCTGAAGCAGACCCCCTCGAGAAGAGGGCTGAGAATGAGCCTTGGTTGGCCCGGAAAAATACCAGGCCACCCAGATATGTAAACAACCTACGCTACCCGGCCTGGGCCGACCCGGTACAGATGGGAATGGCCCATTAGAGGTCTCTTCCTGTTAAAGGGGAGTTTTCCTCTCCACTGTCACTACATGCTTGCTTATAGGGGTCGCTGTAAAGTGTCTGACACGAGTAACTCGATGCAAACTGCTGGGTTTCCTTATTACAGGAAACTTCATTGGTATAACGAACTGAACTCAGTTGGAATGATTACTTTGTAAAGTGCCTTGAGGTGACTCTTGTTGGTATTTGGTGATATATAAATTAACAGAATTTAAATTGAATTAAAACATATTGGCAAACCAACAGGCATCCTCAATATGTTGTTAGGTTGTGTGAGATGTTTACTTTTTTTAATTTCATGAAAACATAATGTTTGAAACAAAGGCTGGCAGGTGATTTGCATTCCTTCGAGGCATTCCAGAAGTGACCGTGTGTATTTTCCCTGGCGATAGGGGGCAGTACACTCCTAAATCGTTGCAAGAAAGCAGTATTTTTTTGTAAGAGTAAAACCTTACCAACGGATGGCCGTTAGGGTCAAAAATCCCTGGGAGTGCAATTTTCAAAAGACTACATGGTCAGATCTTTCTAGCAAAACGACAAGCACATCAGACCCCCTTTCATCACTGGCAGCAAGTGAAGAAGTAAATGTGTACAACGGTTATGAATGGCAAAAGTTTTGCAACCAAATTTGTCCTCACGAGCTCCCGTTGATGGCGTCTAATATGGCATTGCCCAGAGACTTAGACCCGCTCCCGTGTATTTTAGACCAGATTTTTATGCTTATTTGTTACAAAGCCGCCAATATTTTTCAACCAATGGGAATCATTTAATTCCTTTTCAACATTAATACATTTTTCCAGATATTATCTGTAAAAACTACACATCGTTTCTTAAATTTGAAACCCAGTTAGGGAAAGAGGGAGATTTCTACCTTTGCCGACATGTGTTGCCCATTTTAGAACAACCTTTTGATTGGTGCGCCAGTGCACATCATCTTACAGCACTGTTGGTTCCTTACTGTCAAACAGTACGGAACAACAAGCTGCAGTAGTAAATACTGGAGCTCCTTGAAGTGCGCCACACTGGCATGCATGACAGCACTTTTAACAGCTCTGATGTATGGACTCCAGCGCTGAGGGGACAAGACCCATTTAGTCTCTGTCATTTTTCATGACAAACACTTATGGGAGTGATGGGCTATAAATCCATCTGTATGCTGAGGTGAACTGATGCACAGCAGGCAACATAAAAACACACACACACACACACACACACACACACACACACACACTCTACTGCAAATCTTGTCGTATATTTACATATCAGAGAGCAATAAAGCCATCAAAATAAAAGTGAAATACTCGGTTGGCCTGTAAAAGAGGAAAAAGTCAGGTTGATTCTTTAATGTTCATAAATAAAAATAAAACATTTGTTAATTTCGTAGATGAGCAGATTGCTGCTTGTTTATTTTTTTGTCAGCATGTAAAATGTTGAGTGTCTTAAAGAGTTTACAGCATTTAAGTGGCGTCTTAAACATGAAGAAGGAGCGTCTGCTCAGGCCTTGCGTGTTCTTTGGTTAACCTGTAGCTGTTACGTGTGATTTAGAAGGTCTTACCCAAAATCTTGCTGATGTTGGAGTTGTGCATGTCAGGGAACGCCTGGAGGATCTTGCGCCGCTCGTCTTTGGCCCATACCATGAACGCGTTCATCGGCCGTTTAATGTGCGGCTCGTTGCTGTTCCGTCCCCTGGACTCCCTGAAGACCCGCGCCTCAGTGGATCCAGCGCCTCCTGTTGGCCAACAACAAAAGGTTTCATCAGCAGAGCCATTGAATACCTCGGACCCTGGAAAAGCCAGAGCAGGAGCGAGAAGAAGAGAGGCGAGGAAGGGCATTGATTAAATGACGAGCAAGGTTTGAACTCTCCTTCTCCTGCTATCACTGCCTCTTTCATCATCTTAATGAATATTGTTTTAAATGAGGGCAGCGGAAGCAAACCCTCCAGGAGAGACGGACTTTTCTGTTTAGTGGGAAAAGACTGACTGGAAACGATTGGGGGCTGCAAAGCTGAACTCACTGTCAGTTTGCATGGAGCTGTGTTGCCTCAGCTTCCAACTCTAAGAGGAAAAAACTTTTCACTTCAAAGACAGTTTAGTGTTTTGTCTTTAAACGCTCACTTTTTTCAAAGGCACACTTTTCAGTTCGACATCCATACTGCCCACTAAGTGTGCCTGAATGAATAATAAATAAGAGACTTGAGGCAGTCTTTAAAATTAAAAACTCAAGAAACAAACTTTGAATAATCCTAAAGTATATTTTAACATGCATGTGCACAAATAAATAAAATTCTGTTATTTTTATGTTCCACAGCTTTTTTTTAATCTCTCCTCCTCTTAAGCATGCACACACACACACACACACACACACGCGCGCACACAAACCGGCCCGCATTAGTGTGGGGAGAGTGTGCCGACTCTGCAAAGTGCTGTTTCTCAATCAGGGCATTCACAATCAGCATAAGCAAGTTTCTCTCAGTATTAAACTGTACATCAGACTGATAATGATTTCTGTTTGCATGCACATTTGCTTCCTTTTATATGTAAGATGTGAAAGAATTAAATAAAAGCAATATGAATATTTAAACAAACAAAAACATGTTGATAAACAAGGCTTGAAAAATAAGACAAAAAAGAGCCTTCCATATGCTACGATACATCTTTAATGATCTCAAATCTGGAAAAGAAAGCTCGGGATGACTCATGCATATTTCATCATCCACATGTGAAGCCTTCTCATTAGACTATTTCACTAGCAGCATTGGCACGCGTTACCTGGGGTTTGATTTCTATTATTATTTCAGTTGAGAAATCAAACTCTTAATGAGTAATACAGGGCCGTGCAGAGACAGTAACTCAAAATCCTCAGCTGCTCTAATCCCTACAGATAGCACTGCACCATTTTCAGCCTAAATCTGAAAAAAATGAAAAAGATTCTTGTTTTCTTTTTAAAATGATGTTTGCTTGAATGCTAAAGGAGACAAATAGTTCCTCCAAAACAATGACAGAAGTGTGGTGGGCACTGATTTCAGTAAGCTGCCCACACAGAAACACCTTTGTTTCATGAACAAATAAGGATGGACAATATACCGGCATCAATATCGGTATCGGCTGATGTTAGTCATTTTTTAACATATCGGTATTGGTTCGATAAATAAAACTGGGCCGATATTAACAACCGATGATTTTTTTCCATCTTGGCTCCATTTGTTTGCCTGTTTCAGAGGGTGAGGGTGGGGGTGAGGGGGGTGATGTGTAATTGTTTAGTCACGTGAACAATGAATGAAATCATCTCAGAACCGTAAATGTGTGTGTTGTGTGTACATAATAACATAAATTCAGCTTTAATCATTTTCATTCTATACAAAATCTGCTGATTTTAGAAACATTAATGTCAGTTTATCGGTATTGGCAAATATCGGTTATCGGTCATAACAGTGATCTTAATATCGGATATCAGTATCAGCTCCAAAATTTCATATTGGTGCATCACTATGAACAAAACAACTAAAGTTTAACTAAAAGTCTGTCAAGTGTGTCCACTCAGTTTAGAAATAAGGTTGGCAAGAAACAGAAATTTATTCTATAATTCACAAAATGCAAATTGCTTCAATTTCTTAAGGCAAATCAATCAAAAATAGCAACTATTTTAAGTTTGACTCATACTTTTGCATTTTGTCCAAGAAGGTATCCACTAAAACCTTTAAACGAAGGATGAAGCTTCAGGTCTGTGCTGGATTCTTTTCCTGTTTGTCTCAAAAAAATCATGATTTTCAGAACGGACGTTTTCAGGAACTTTTGGATTGCCTGGAGAAGGGTAGGTACTCAGATTGGTCCGGTGGAGAAGCTGGTGGAGGAACGTTTGGTTAACTCATGCTGCCTGGTTGTAGCACAGCAGGAAATGACATCAGCAGATGCTGTCTAAAACAATCGGCATTGGAAAAGTTGCTTGTGACGCAGAATGGAAGCAAAAGAAAATGATCAACAATCGTGCTGCTTTAAAATCGCCGTTACTGAAGCTAACACAGAAAAACAGCCAAATTCCCCCACAAACACCCTCCCAGAATGCACCCTGAAGCTCCGACGATGGAAACACGCCTACTAGGAGTGTAACAATCGACCTGCATTGATCACACTCATCTATCCAAATAGCAAAAAAATCTATAACAATTTATGAAAGGCACTTTTATTTAGAAAATGGCTTTGTTTTGAAGTCCCGCCCTTTTCCACCTGTTCCTGAAAATCACCAAATGTGTTAAATGAAGAAGCTAGCGGCGTCATGGCGAGCGGTGAGAAAACAGTCGGTGAAGAAACCATCTCCCCCCCCGAGAGAATCACTTGATTGATCAAATCAAATCCAAACGATATTTCAGATACTGGCAAATATCACATTGCAATCCAATCAAACTATGATTTACACCCCTATAATAATGAATTTTAGGCTATTTCGTCCACATTTTGCTCCCTTTTCTCACAAGCTGACATAATCAGGTAAATAACTGGCCAGAAAAGGAGAGACTGTTCTTAAACATTTGCACAGCACATGATTCAAAGATTCCAGACTAAAGCACACCCCTAAATAAGCATAACTGCACACCTACAACATGCACTATATCAGAACATTTAAGAGGTCTCCTCAAACTCTGAAAGCATCGTGTTTGCTTTTGCCTCCTGGAATGCTACAGGCCCTAAAGCCGTCATGAATTCAGAAATAATACACTGCCTTTGCTGCCACCAAACCCCACAGTACGTTAATTTCATTTAGCATGCACTCACTGTACAGGATGAATTGATTTCACTTTGTTTGCTTTTGACAACCATGTTTATTGTGCAATGAAATGTGGAGTGGCGGAGGGCTGACAGTATCCATCAATGCGGGGCAAACTGCTGACTGCCAGGGCCAGATGAAGGTATTCATTAGCTCAGGAGCGCAGCGCTCACTCAGACACGACAGCCAGTGTCTGCGCTCCGCGATCGCTTGCTGTAATTTACGACGCCTCTCGTGCCATTATTCTATCGCTGACACTGATTCAGCAATTTATATACTGGTGTGCATGCATACGGGCAGAGGTGATCTTCTTATGGGGAGGTGTACAAAACAACTGCCTGCCATCACCTATGCCACATCCGTAGTTAGCCAGGAAACCAGCCACGTGACTCGCTCCACTGGAGGGAATCCAGATGAGCCATGGTTTCTTTGCTTCACATAGTTGCTCACACAGAAAAGTGCCTGTCTGCTCTGTCAGACATTACAGAAATCTGTAGAGTTGAACAACTGGAGGAATCTGTCAAATTAAGCTCCACCGAGGCAGGCGTTTAGTCTTACACTTGCAAAAATATGTGTAAAGTCACTTTGGCCAGTTGTAATGCTGTGTTAAAAGCACTCAGAGAATGAAATGGTATGGTACCAGGCTGACTCGGGCCAAAATAATATTTAGAATTGACCCATCTTTGTGGCCATCCATCCGCCCACCCATCCACTCTCTTCCTCTTGCTTACGTGTGGTCGAGTCACGGGGGCAGCAGCCTAAGCAGAGGTCCAGACTTCCTTCTCCCACTTGGGCCAGCTCCACCGGGGCAATCCCAAGGTGTTCCCTGGCCAAACATAGTCCCTCCAGCGTGTCCTGGGTCTTACTTTAGGCCTCCCCCCGATTGGACGTGCACAAAATACCTCACCGGGGAGGTGTCCATAAGGCGTCCCAGCTAGATTTCTGAGCCACCTCAACCGGCTCCTCTCAACGTAGAGGAGCAACGAATCTACGCCGAGCCCCTCACGGATGACCGAGCTTCTCACCCCATCTCTAAGGGAGAGCCTAGACACCCTGTGGAGAAAACTCATTTTGGCCGCTTGTATCCGCGATCTCATTCATTTGGTCCCTACCCAAAGCTCGTGGGGGTATGAACGAAGGTCGACTGGTAAATTAAGAAATCCGGCTCAGCTCTCTCTTCACCACGACAGAACGGTACAAAGCCCAGATCACCATGGGTGCAGCACCAATCGGCCTACTCAAACTCCTCCACTTGAGGCAGAACATCGTCCCTGACCTGGAGAAGGCATTCTACCCTTTTCCGACTCAATACCATGGCCTCGGATATGGCGGAGCGGAAATTTCTCTAAGAAAAGAAAAAACTGAAAGTAGATCGCTAACATGGTCAATTCATCTAATATTGGGATACATCTGTGCTCTCATTCATCCCTTCAACCTGTGCATTAAAATGGGAAATTGCAGAAGAATGCAACATGCAATTTAGCGCACCATTGTTTCTGTATATTCATTAAGAATCATGATATTTTCAAATGAGCATTAGCTTTTTTTGTACATTTCCTGGAGGGGCGGATCATTTAGGAATCGGTTAGTTAGGTGTGTGATTGTGTAAATAAACACAGATGTTTGGCAGTGACAGGGCCAGCCCCCCCGGGGTGGTAACTAGGGAGGGGTGAAACAGGGAGTGAGATGCTTAATAGAATTTATTGTGATTCATGAGGCCCGCAGCTCTTGTGTGACAGAATGATATGAGGGTCCCTCTTTTAATTTGTCTCTTCTAGAAACGTGGACGAGGAGGATGAATTATTGTGTGAAAAGAAAACGAATAATGAGAAAGAGGGAAAAAAGTAAAAAAAAAAAAAAAAGGGGTAATGTTTCGAGGCCCCATAGCCGATTGCACCTGTGAGCTGCAGGCTCAGACTCAACCTAGTACCGTGCCAGAGGGTAGCACTGCCCCGGCCGCCCCCTTCCCTCGCTCTGTCGTCATACTCATTCTGTCACCCAGGAATCTGTTCAAGAGGATGAGCCTCAGTGAGCAGGCAACAATTACACAAATCTGCCAAGCCCTCCCTGTTGGGATCAAATCTAACACCTCCGACTGAAGGCATTTACTGCTGACAATAGAGCCTCTCCCTCAGAGCAGGATCAGGCAAGATTAATGGGTACAGACGTGCAGAACACAGTGGCTCTGCTCGAACCTGGCCTCATAGCTGGCTAATTAAATCTGTTCAAATTACGACTGAAATAAACACCAGTGCAGCATCTTACTTAGACGAAAGGAATGGTTCGGATGTTTTGAACTGTGTTTTGCAGGAGCACCTGTTGGAGCACAACACCTGCTTGTTGCAGCGTGCAGGTGACAATTATTTTGTTTTTGTTTTTTTTTTTACTTCTGCCTGCACAAAAGTAAAGGCTAACCTTTCATGCATGTTGCAATTATTTCCCCTGGGGGCAAATTGAAAGCCAAACATATTAATTGATTTATTTAATTCAATTGCTATGACTCTATATCTAAGCTCTCTTTTTAGCATCAAGAAGCAAGAAGCTGCCTGGTTCCCATGACCTTATATATATATATATAAATATATATATATATATATATATATATATATACATATATATATATATATATATATATATATATATATATATATATATGCATATATATATGTGTGTATATATATATATATATAAAATCCCTAGAAGATTAAGCAGAATGAATCATGTGCGTGTATTTGTAAGATGATTCAAATTCCCTCTTCTTTTTTCTTTTTCTGTATGAGTCGTTTGGTCTTGCCAGATTCTCTGCAAATATTAGCTCAAGAGGCCGAAAGCTTCCAGTGAGGTCCTGTGATAACCAACGCCGGCTTTACTCTGCGCCTGCTCAGTGGTGGCTGCTCTGTTCTGACGGGAAGGCTGTCACACACTGAGGGGCTTTTTCACACCCTGGGTCGGGATTGGGAGGTACACCCAGTAATTTTCCTTTTCGTGGAAACACCAAAAAGTGTTCCGATCTACTCGGGAGGAAATAAATGTGCCGGGATACCAACGTTTCCGAAGTCATTTCCGTATGTTTCGTGCCAAAATGACTCCAGAAATTTAATTGCATTACTTATTTTAGATGTCTGGGAAAAAAGAAACTCAGCCAGGTTTTGGTAGAAAAGTCATAAATTTTAGGAGAAAATTTTGAAACAGGCTGTTTTTTTAATGCTTTTACAAAACCAAAGCTTCTTAAGAACTAATAACTTTCAAAATAAAGACTTTTTATTGGTTAATGTTATTAAAATCTGCACAAATAAGCTTTAAGTGTCCAGTATGTCTTTTTATATAAAGTTACATACAAATGTAAGGCCTTTGTTGGTTGAAAAGGTCAAAATCCAAACAAGGAATTCAAATTTTAACTAAAAATGTCATTGCTCAGCTCCTGTTGGTCACACAGACAGACTGATATATTGGGGTGTAAGAAATGCAAACTGTGTGTTTTGATTTGTGTGTGCTGCTCTCTCTGTCTTTAACCTCCCCCCTCCTCCCCCCTGGGAAGTGGACCTATCCCCTCTTCTAACCTCTGTCTGCTCCTAATCCATCGCCCACTGGGAACACTGATGTGAGGCGTCTGGCGCTAGCCTTTCCCTTGGCCCCGAGCAGGACTTAAAAGGACACATATGCCCTTGTGCGCGCTCTGTTTCTGTCCTGACTCCACAGTAGCCACAAAAGGAGGGTTCCCACTGGGGAGAGTGAGCGATGAAAACACATCTGTCCGAGGAGTCAGACGGGTGGGATGGGATCCTCAGCTGTGGCTCACATGGGAAACATGTCAATGGATTCTTTAAATTCACCTCTAATTCTCATCTTCTTGATTGGGTGTGATGTGAAACAAGACTTGGTGTTAAAAAATAAAGCTTTGGAGTTGTAAAGCAAATGTGTTTATGGTTTGTTTTCAAGACTAACATTTATTTTTGCCTTTTTTTTAGTCTAAACTCAGTGTGAACCAACATGCTGTGGCACTACAGCAACTACAGAGAAACTCCAACGACTGGCATTGTCCTGTGAAAAATCTCCACGTGACTCATTGAGGTATCAAATATGAGTCAGATACTTTTTAGTCTCTGCTCTTGCTCTGAAAGCCCATGGAAACTGCCACAAATATTCCCCTCAAACAAACACTGGTGCACTAAATGACGCCTTGCTCCGGTGTAGGAGCCAGCACCACAAAAGTGGATGACGCCTTGTCACGTTGGTGTAATCAGAATTCATGCCGTACCACAGCCAGCTTTGTCTCTGTGCACCCGTTGTCCTCTGCTCATGTACCTGTCAAAACCTCGGAGCCGTCTTAAACCACATTCTCGGCAAAACTACTTACATTTCTCTGTACACACGTGCATCTGCCACACATGAGGTTTCATTTCGATTAAATTCAATCCAGTTTATTTATATGGCGCCAAATCCCGTCAAGAGTCGTCTCAAGGCACTTTACGAAGTAAACATTCCAATTAAGTTGAATTCATTTTTCCAATTTGTTAATAGTTTCCTCTGTAAGGAAACCGAGCAGGTTGCATCAAGTCACTGACTTGTGTCAGTCTTTACAGCAATCCTCATACTAAGCAAGCATGTAGCGACAGTGGAGAGGAAAACTCCCCGTTAACATGAAGAAACCTGGACTCACACACACACACATCTGCATGCACATGTGTGCACGTCATGCACATTGTTTATCAGCCATCAAACTCTCTTTTTACCAAATTGACCAAAACACTGCAAATAAGGTCTTACCATCGAGATCCTCGGGCCGGGTGAGGTCAATAACTCTGTGGCCGATTTTTCCTTCTTCTCCCAGTTTACTGAGCTGATGTCCAAGGTTGTCAAAATGCATCCTCTCCTAAAGGAGAAAAACAAGCCAGTCAGGAAAACCAACAAGCGCTTGTTCGCATTTTCACAATGAAAGTAAATGACAAAAATAACTCCGATGGAGACCTGAAGGTTTGAGAAGGGGGAAAAAAAGCATCTTTGGTAAATGCAGGTTGTTTTGAAGAGCTGCTCTTTTGACAGGAGCCAAAGAGCAGCTCTTCATTCAGTCACTCCTTCATTCAGCAGCAGATGACAGGAGGCAGAGAGACAGTGAGGGCCGCGACGCGGGCGCTGTAAATAGATTTACAGAAGGATACTTTGTGATCCCAGAGCACACAATGAGGCCGCGGCCCTCTTTGCAGCGCTCAGATTTTTCTCCCCTGTAGTCTTCTCCCTCAACCTCCTTTCCAGTCCGCAGCACCAAGAGCTCAGCGCCCATCATTTATTCAGAGTTCATGTTTTTGGTGAACACACCGTGTTTTTACCATTCGTCTTGTCGCTTTGTGCTCAGATTGAACTTAGCATCATGTTGTACTTGAGCACAATGAAACCCTCTCATTCAGCACTCTGTGACAATATTAAATGTCATGTCGGTGTGCATTTGCAGAATAAAATAACAGCTTTCAGGGGAAGGGGGGGATCTGAATAGTTGCTGCACATTACACTTAATGTATTATGCAAAGGGAGAGAGTGCCGACTGCTTCTGGCTCCATTGTTGAATGACCTACTTCCTCAGTGAATACACAGAACATTAGCAAAGGGCTGTCCTCCTCTCTGAAGACTCAACTAGGAGATGAACACTTTGACTCTGCATGATACAAATAATCGTATACCCTCCTCTTCCCAAAAGGTTGTGCTCGGATGACACTAAAAGCAGGCGTGTCGCCACCATTCAGAAAAATGATTTGCTTAACTCCCTGGGTGTTGGATCTCTGGTAAAGTCGCACCGTCTACCCCGACTTTTGGTTCTTTTCTTTATAATCAACACCCTCAAACACTGAAGAACAGTATAATATAGTTTTTGCTCAAAAAAGAGAAGTTTTTCTACTGTGGCAGATTAGGATGCCTGATGATTTTGTGACATGACTGTTGGTAGTTAAAAAAAATAATAAAACGTTACGTTAAACGTTGTTTCCTGTGGAGCAGAAAGCATGCAACCTAGGCGTGACTCCTCAAACTTTTGACATTCCAAAGAACACGATGCCGATTTCTGGAGCTGTAGTTTCTGAGTCTGCTCGGGGTCCTGCGCCTGCCGATGACGTCATTATACTACGGCAATACCGCTCGGCCAAAATATATTACATCTCTTTTTTTGATTTTGTTCTTTCGCATATGTTTTGCTAAGAGTTTAGCAGTTTTATTATTAAATTTGTGTTTCTTACTGCATAAATCTTTTGAACGTGGTAACATTTAGTGTGACGTCATCAACAGGCACACGCCCCGAGCCGGCCAGAAGGAAACATGGCGTATCATATAGCGTTCCCCACAGATGCTAGACCTGCGCCCTATGTACTTTAGACCCAATTTTTAGGGTTATATATTACAAAGTCGCCAATATTTTTCAACAAATGGAGATCATTTTACTCATTTTCAACAATGTTTTGATGGATATTGACAGTTTGAACTACATATTATCTCTTTAAAACAAGGTAACCATTCCTAAATATAATCCAAAATTTCTTGAAAATAACTGAATTTAAATGTATTGACTAGTTTTAATAATTCTAGCCACGCAACTTTGCTTACCCCATTGGCAGATGTATTTTTACTCAAAATATCTGGATCATATTTAAGAATTTTTACCTTATCTTAAGTAATGCTAATTTTCTAGAGAAATGTTTTTTTCTTCTTCTTTGACTAAAAACAAGATAACATCTCTAGAAATGAGACTTTTTTAAACTTTCGTAGAAATCAGGTTTTACAGTGAATATCCACATTTTTTACACGGTAAATTAAATCACATTGAGAAGAATAGCCAGCAGACATAGAAGTGCATGTTCGAAAAAAAAAAAGAAAAATTATTTATTTTTTCTTCTTTGTGTAATTTTTTCTATTGAATATAAAAAACAAAAGATGACAAGATAAAGACCAAAGATAGTTCAAGTGCATTTGAGGCCTTTCACGGCATTTTGAATTTCTTCTTAAGCTTTTATTTATTCAAGAACTCTTCCTCCAAAGAAAGGAATGTGCGAACGGCAGAAAAAAGCACCGCAATTTACCATCACACTTGAAGGAGCACTCATTATTTATGACCAGCTGAGTGATTCTGATATACAATTAAACACTACCTGCTTATGGCCTGTGATTAGAGGCTGTCTGTCTGACGGCCCCCTTTGCTTACTTAAGTGTTTTCTAATTATGACATATGCGGTGGTCCCTGCTGGGCAAGAGGACACTTTGTAAAGAGAAGATGGAGTACGGCGCCTTTCACGGTGTCACGTTCTGTGTAAAGCAACACACGCACGCCCATGTACGCGTCACCATATCCATCAGCCTTCCACGTTATTGCTCTTAATGAAAAGAAGCTAGCAGTCTGATGACAAAGTGACTAAAGTGCGATTAGCTGGATGGTGCTGCTTCAGAGGATTCTCCGACAGTCCGGTTGGGAAGACGCAGTGTTCATTGGCGCTGTGTGTCTGTAATAAAGTAGTCATCCCATCCCTCTTCTGTGCTTCGCTGGCCCCTCTTGATCAATCAAGTCCTTTTATAAACTCATGATCATTAAGCATCGTGTTGGGCTGGGGAGGAGAGAGAACAGGGGCCATCCATCAATGGTTTTCATTAATAACTGTGCCGGTGTTGAACTTCTTCCTCCGTCATAAGATCGGTGGAGATCAGCACTTCAGACGGTGTAGAAGCACGCTGAATGAAACTCTTTTGAGGGTTCTTAGAATTTTTATCTATTACTTCATGTTTCGTAGAGGCCAGTCGTTTGCATGTTAAAATATAACAGCAGTAAGTCGTGCTCATATGCTAATTAATGTAAGTTTATTAGTCCAATACGGCGCTGCAAATTTTCATAAAATTTTATATACTGAGCCTAATATACTTATTGGTTATAAGTTTGGTAATTTATCTCAGTGAGGTAGAAATATAGCAGGAATTAGGGCCATAAGTTATCCGCGCAGCGCCGTCGTTTTTTTTGTTTTAGGGCTGGAAAACATTCAGCGAGCTAACGCTTCTTTACTGCCCACGCATCAAGTGCTGTGATAAATTAATGGCAGTTTTATTATTTTATAGTGTCATTAAATTTTTACTGATCACTCTGACACAGAGGAGTAGCGAAAGGACATGGCGTATCCGGGGAAGCTGGAGGTTCTGCTTCTAGAAGAGCCCATCAGTATTTGAATGATATGATAAAAAAAGGCATTTATGATGCAAAGTTCTTTGGCGCAACACGAGTGGGGCTAAGTGCTGAAAAAGTAAACATGAAAAAGGGATTTCTTCAACCAAACGGCACATATAAACAAATCAAGTTCAAGATAAAAAAAAAGAAGAGAAATTTCAGGAAACAAAAGCTGCAATGGTCCACGTTATTCTCCTCCTACTCAACCACAAGTGCTGGCAAACTATCAGTCTCTCCCCTGAATGACTTCAGCATGCAGTTCTCTATGCCACAAGTAAAATTACAGCAGTGTGCTCGGAGCTGTAGTGGAGGACCGCCACCCACAATAATCTGAACTGCCTTTCCTGTGCGGTCTTTTGCCTTTAAAGTCTAGAAACAGATGTAGTACTTGTTCGCTTGCACATGATTTCAGTTGTGAAGCCATGAGCCAAGCCAGTGAAACCGTGAGTCACAGAGGAAGAGAGACAAGTAGGAAGAGGATAGATAACAGAATGCGTGGAGCTTCTTGTGCGAGGGAACCCAAAAGGGGCCTTGTCAGCGTTATAAAGAAAGCTTTAATCTGGCTCGCCGCAGAACATGTGCTCGAGGCCTTCTGCTCTGCCCACAGGGTGTATTCTGGGAGGAGGCGGGTGGCGGACCGCCCTGTGCATTGTGCCTGCTTCTTCCCTGTATTTCAGCAACATGCTACCAATCCCGAGATCTTTTTTTTTTTTTTTGTCTCCATGGTTTGCAAATAACCTGAGGCTATGGGATCGCAATGAGCCTGAGCTTGATCCAAAACAGCCAAAAGCTGCTGGAGTGAGGTAGATGCTGCTAAATAATAGTTCATTTTGTTATGTTGAACTTATATTTTTATGATTTTTCTGTCTTGAAAAAAGTAATTTAACACTTGGAACACCACAGTGAAAACCTCTGATGAAGTATTTATGTAAAAAGGAAAAAAGATGGAAAAGTTTATTTTGCGTCTTCTTCTCACTTTCATATTTTTTAAAGACATTTAAAAAGCATCTGTGCTTCAGTCAAATTCATTTCGGGGTGTAAAAACTGACCTGATTTTACATTTAAGGCTGATGAGGTCGATTTTTTTTCTCAAAACTGAAATCTGACAGCGGTTGGGCGCTGACATCTTTTTTTTCTCTCTCACAGTGGAAAGAATAGCACTGCAGAAGTTTAAGATTTCATAATTGGAGCCTTTAACAGCTGCAAGACCATAAATAGCCACTTAGATTTGATAATGTGCAGAACTTGCTCTTGTTATATCACACACCTGGTATGTGGTTAAGTTGAAGGCACTGGTTCAGACCACAATGCTGGGCTTTGTGTATTGAGTGTCAGTCACCACTGTGGTCTGCTGCTCTTGAGTGAAGACCTGGGGTCCCAGACTGAACTTCTAAACAATCCGTCCCAGTCCGGACAGAAACAAAGACGGCCCTTAGCTACGCCTAGCTTCTTACAGCTCTCTGCCTCATCTGCTTTGTATTTTTATTGTGACCATTTATTGTAACCAGTTGCAAAGTTATTTAAAGATCTGCTGCTTTCCAGTAGTTTAGTGAGTTTTGAACCATTTAAATGTTAAGTACATCCAGGCATGTGGTGAACCCACAGAGCTTTTCATGGAGGCTGTTACTCAGATTTTTTTTCTCCCATAGCTGTCCATTTGTAGAGGCTAATGCAGGCAGCAACAGAATCAACAGTAGCAGGCCACAAAAGGCTGGCTGGCATCTGGTCCAGCATCTCACAGAGCTGACACTGGAAACTATTCTTGTCCCAGGGCATCTCATTTGATTAAAAAAAGGACACACACACACACACACACACACACACACACACACACACACACACGCGCACACACACACACGCACACACACACACACACACACAGTGGTCTTGAGGTCGTGTGAAGCAGGGACAGTTTAGAAAAAGTCCAAGCTAAGTGTTGAAAGCTAACACTATAACAGAACACTCAGCCCTCCCCTCAGGTATCTTCCCCGTCACGCTCAGTCGGAACCGGAAACCCGCAAGGCCAGAGGAAACGAGCTAGCGCTAAACACCAGTTGCTGTTTTCTAGGTCCAAACATCTGTTGTTGTCCGTGACCTTAAATGGTGATTTTCTTTTTGGGACTTTGGTAGTTCGTCCCAATGTTGAAGTTGAACCTCTCACTCTAGTGGTGTTCTGTTACTAAATACGTGAGTGTGTAATGAATGGATGACCCAAGGAAGTGTGGCGATTCAACAAGACCGACAACCAGTTTATCAACTGTTCCGATAGTTGCTTTCCGTCCAAAATATGTTTTTGGCGGAGGTTTTTGGACAAATGCAAGAGAAACACTTTATTCATTTTTTTTACCTCCTCAATATATTTATAGCTATACTATTTTAGAACGTTGTTAAGAGACATAAAAAATAATGCTTTACTCTTTTTTTTTTCAAATTTGCTTTAGCAGCTTTAAGAATAAGTTTATTTATATGACGGGCGACGGTGGCACAGGAGTTAAGCGCTCACCCCGTAATCGGAAGGTTGCAAGTTCGAGCCCCGCTCAGTCTGTCGCTGTCGTTGTGTCCTTGGGCAAGACACTTGACCCACATTGCCTGCTGGTGGTGGTCGGAGGGACCGGTGGCGCCAGTGCTCGGCAGCCTCGCCTCTGTCAGTGCGCCCCAGGACAGCTGTGGCTACATCGTAGCTCATCCCCACCAGTGTGTGAATGTGTGTGTGAATGGGTGAATGACTGATTGTGTTGTAAAGCGCCTTGGGGGGTTCCTGGACTCTAGAAGGCGCTATATCAAATACAGGCCATTTACCATTTATTTGTATAGCACTTTTCACAAGTCACACAGTACTTTACAGACAAAAACAAACATACAATAAACAACAAAACAGTAAAATACACAGATTTGGATCATTTGAAACATTTTATGAATATATCTTATATATTAAGACATTTTATTAGATAAATATCAACACTTCTGGGCTGCAGTTGCCTTGCAGAAAGAAGGTCACAGGCTGTGATCTTTCTGCATAGTGTTAGCATGGTACTGCCGGGTACTCCGGTTTCCTCCCACAGACCAAAAAACATGCATGTCAGGTTTATTGACAACCCTAAATTGTCCACCACTACTTCTCGTGACTGCTGGGGATGGGGGCCAGCTACCGGTGACCCTAATGAGGAAAAATGTTTCAGAAAATAAGCGAGTGAGCACAGCAATTCCATTTATACTCAATTAATTTTATTAATAAAACGTTTAAAATGGGTTAAACACTTGCGAAAAGTAAAAAAAAAAAAACATTCCATCGGATTACTTCAGTACATTTAGCTCAATTGTAACCATGACGTTTGTTTTTAGTGATTTTACAGGTTTCCAATCCTTGATGATCCAGAACAAATCACAAGTTCTTCTGAGGAATAGCAGTTGAGCTAAAGCCTTTAGCCTTATCAATCCCTCTGGGGTTCAAACAGCAGGATATTAGAAACTGCAGCTCTCCAGAACCTCTTTAACACATGGACACAACCTCATGTTGAAAGCTGGAGTGATTATGTTCCAAATACAACAATGTCTTTTATAGCCTTTCCTCTCTATTCCTTTGTTGTGTTTGCCTTTTTGGTTAGCACAGGATCACAGGTTGTGGCCACATGGTACCAGTAGCATTTCTGGCAGACTTAGCAGGCTTTAAATTACCCATTAAAAAAGGAAACTGGAGATAAAACTACAAAATTAATCCAAAAAGATTCAATACTTATGTTTTTCTTTTCTGGTTTTTTTTTCCAAGCAAGTAGAAGGCTTGACCCATGACAGAAGTCTGCAGACATGCAAAGTCACACATGCTAGCACAGACACACCTCATCCATTGCCTCACGTTATTCTTTTGGCAAACATTAACAATTGGACAAAGCATTAATGTAAGCAATCTTCACAATAGCACTTGCTGGCTTCGGCCTGTGCCTTGGAGCTGAGCATAATCTAATTTGGATGGGCAAGCCCTTGTATGCAAAGGATTTACACTGCAGCCAAAATGCCTTGGTTTGCAATTTCCAAGACACCAGTCAAAAAGGAGCAGAAAATTGCTTCCAGGACTGCAAAGCAGACAAGATTATAGTCAAAGTCTTTGTGAGGGCTTTGCCTGAATAGAGCCCTGGCACCACACACACACACACACACACACACACACACACACACACACACACACACACACACACACACACACACACACACACACACACACACACATGCACAAGGGCAGAACAGAATAACCACTACAACCAATAGGTTGGAAGTCTGGATTTGGTGGAGCACGAGTGTAATCTCCACTTGAATATTTACAGGCTGAGCTTTGGGATACAAGAAGTGGACAATTGTAGTCATCAATACGGAGTAAGAGTGGTGTTGTGGGGCAAAAGGGGCAGTTCAATAGGTTAATACACTGACCTTTCCCCTTTTGATTCCAGTTAGAGACTTGTCAGCAGAAGAATGTAACAGCTCCAAGACATGAGTTGATTTTGATCAAAGACCAGATGAGGAAATGAAACTTCTACTTCAAAAACTAAAAGACAAACCCTCAACATTAATTTGAACAAATGATAACTTGCATGTTTTCATTTTTTTATATTTCTTGTCCTCTGCAGCACACTGTCAAAGATTTATGGTCCTTAACTGATGAAGTCCGGGCCTTTAAAATATTAGATAAAGGTTTGTTATTGAAGCAATAACCAAGAGGCAATAATTGCTGCTTCTGAAAATTGGAGTAGTTTTTTACTAGCTAAGTTTCACTTAGGAATTCAGCTGCACTTCAACTGGGAATTTAACCCTTTAAAACCTGATCAATGAAATTTTTAAGTTATATTTAAACCTGGACTGTTTATAGGATTATAAAGTTAAAGTCCCATAGTCATCATCACACACTGGTGAAATTCATCTCCGCATTTGACCCAACCCCATTGAGGGGAGCGGTGAGCTGCAGCGGTGGCTGCGCTCGGGAACTATTTGGTGGTTTAACCCCCAATCCAACCCCTTAAAGCGGAGAGTCAAGCAGGGAGGCATTGGGTCCCATTTTTAAAGTCTTTGGTATGACCCGACCGGGAATCGAACCCCGATCCCAGGGTGGACACCACTAGGCCACTGAGCTGGTAATAAATACATCAGGTGTTATATTTTTGTTAAGTAATAATAACAATAACAATAATGATAATAATAATAATTTTATCTTGTTACATTTAGAAGATGAATATGTTGCAGTTGATGCTACAGATGTTTGAGGAAAGTACTAATCCTATTGAATGGGTAATAATCTGCCTAAAGTTAGACTGCTGTCACTTGACATTTCATCAAGGTCTGTCCTTTTTAATACTATTTGTTTAGCTTTATAACAATTTGAATAGTTTATATATTTTCCAGAATCACTGATTTTATACAAATTCGACCAGTAATGGAAATGCGTCGTTATTTTTCTGTCGAGACAGCAAAAACGAATTAGGAAAAAGTCCTCCATCTATGACCTACTACTATATATTCCAATAGACTTTAAACATGTGAAGTGATAATGGTGGAAACGCTGATGCTTCATATTTATTCATCCATGACCCTGAAACCAGTAGGCCCAGTTATAGCTCCTGTGCATAATAGAGGGAAACAATTCAAATGGTTACAAATGGCCTTGAATGTTCTTTACATGGCTTCAGGCCTGCTGGTGCATTCTGGGTAAAAGCTTCCACTAGTTGAAGAGTGAATGGTAAATAATGGAACAAAGTAATTGCCCTTTGCAGACAATAATACCTTTAGATAAATATTTCAACAAGGCAAATTGTAGAAGACTTGTAAAAGGTTTTATTGTACTGATGGAATATCGTAAAAACAGACGAATAAAAAAGAACAAGCAAGAAAATATCCTCCTCTAAAGCATCAATATTTTACATGTCCTCAGGTTAAAGGCTTGTATACCGCTGAAGAAAGTCTGATCTAGCCCATGTTCTCCTGTAGGTCGGTGGTCAGGAAGGGAGTGAAGGAGAGCCAGAGACATGGTGATAAAGGCTTGGGAGGAACGCATTGTACTGTTCAAATACACTTTGTATGAAAAGATGAATTGATCCATCTGTAAGCAGCACTTAGACCCACTCCTCTGCCCGGTCATTACACTGGGATAAATCAATATTTAATATCCCCCCTCTAACAGCCACACTGAATGATCTTAACCTCTCCTTAATCCCATTTATGTTACGTTCCAGAATCTTCTTCATGTAAGCGCTCACTATGATAAACTTCCAAACAAGAGACTGGGAGGGTAGCTATTAAAGACCACACCATATTTATGTCAGGTGAGGCGCTTTCTTAAAATATTAATATTCGGAAACTGACTAAAGTGAAAGCTTTTATCTGAGGCATTCAAGCCGTTCTGGTTGGCAGGCTTGTTGTATCAGCAAAAGACGCTCTTTCATTTTACAGCTGAATTACAACGAACTGCATTTTCAGTTTTACAACCTAAACGATGAAGGTGTTGAGGCAACTCTTTTAGCTGATTTAATGAAGCCTCCCTCTCTAATATCACCTCATCGTGACAGGAGCACAATCACTAAATAAAGGCATGACAATACCTTCACTAGAAAGTCAATCCCAAACGAGTGAAAAAATACCGTATTCTATTCAAGGAGGACCCTCCCATCCTCCTCCAACACAAAGACACAGAATTTTTTTTCCCTCAAGTGGCAAACAGCAGTCAAAAGTAGATTCCAGGTGAGGAGTGACTGACTCTATTAAGCAGAAGATCCCTTAAGAAAGAAACAGAAAAAAAGACAGGAATTTTTCTTCTCTAGGATGACTGCTTGAACAACGGTTCGACATAGCCCGAGTCTAAAATCCTACGAAAACAAATCGAAGCTCACAAAAGAGTAAGCTGGGAGTGAAGAATAAAAAAGAAAGGGCGCTAAGCTCTACTTACTGAGAACAATGATGGTGGAGGTGTGCTGTTTGTGGAAAATGGCATTGTTCAGCTATTGCATTCATGTCGGGGCAGATTTGACTGCTTGGTTGACCAGGCACACCTTAGCTGTGAGGATAGGAGACAGCTGTACCAACTCCCATGACTCAGAATGAAAAAAGCCAACGCTGAAAGCTTTAAACTTTCCGTTTACACAAGAGGTCAGATGTTGGGGGTGATGTTACATCCAAATATACTGTTTTCCAGTAACAATGTAGAAAATTAAGGGGATTTGCACAGTCGTTGTGCTCAATGACCAGGCTAACTTCTACATGACGACATGTTCTGCACTTTACCGTTTCAAACCCAGTAGGCACCTTCTCATTAGTAGAGGTGATGTGTGGTCAAATGCTTTTAAGGGATTTCAAACCAACAGAAGTGCAACTGAATGGTTTGTTCCTGCAGCTACCACTCTGAGGGTGTGTGTGTTGGGGGGGGGGGGGGGGGGCTCTTGGGGAAAAGGTTCAAAATTGGGTGTAAAGATAACAGAAGGATGGCGGGGCGGCCCTACAGGTGGTTTGTTGCGGTCGTTGCAGCGTTAAATGGGGATTAGGGTTAGAGTAAAGATTTCCGGTTATCAATACATCTACGTTCCTGTTGGATAATATGTGGTGGTGACGGTGGCACAGGAGTTAGGTGCTTGCCCCGTAATCAGAAGGTTGCAGGTTCGAGCCCCACTCAGTTTGTCGCTGTCGTTGTGTCCTTGGGCAAGACACTTAACCCACCTTGCCTTGCCTCAGCAGCCTCGCCTCTGCCAGGGCAGCTGTGGCTACAACGCAGCCCACCAGGGTGTGAATGTGTGTGTGAATGGGTGAATGACTGATTGTGTTGTAAAGCACCTTGAGGGGTTCAATATCATATATAAGCCTTTTTTTTTAAATCATGTGTATTCTCAGACCGCGGAGTCTCTTCACTTGATGTCACTCAGCTTTCTATCAGACCGTGTGGAAAAATCTGTCCAGTTTAACGACGTCCTCACACAAGTCTTTGTACCGATTCGATAGAAACTAACCACGTCACCAAGTAGATGGGGCCGAGCTAAGAATAAAAACAAATGTTTGAGAAGATTCGGGGCCCTTTAGACTGACTACCACAGGGGTTGGCTTCAGGGGGTCAAGGTGTGTTATTCGTGCCATTTTTCTCTGCTTTTTCCATTTCAGCCTATTTTCAGCAAACCTAGCAGAGTTAGAGTATGACCAGTCTTCCTTAGAATCAGGACAGAAAACGTCCACTAGCTGGAGACGATCTAGCCAAGAAAAGAGCTTTCTACGACACGTAAACAACATCAAATGGTGCCGAAACCCAGTATCACATGTGGAGATTTTCAACTGGAGCTGCATCTCTTGAAGAAGAAAGATTCTGGTACACTGTGCTGTTGATTAAAGGAGCAAAGTGCTAGCCGTGGCGTGGGAACCCTCCAGGTGTTTTGTTGTGGCTGTCGGGGAGTTAAACTGGGGATTAGGGTTAGGGTTAAGATCTCAATTTACCTGTAAATCTGTGCTCCAACGTTACCCTTTTTTCTAGAGCTTGGTGGAATTAATGAAAGAATTGGATCACAAATACAAGTGACCAAAAAGAGTTTGCTTTTTATGGTGGCCAGGTTCAGCCTTAGAGGCAGAAAGAGGAGATTAAACATCTGTGAGTGAGCTGTTACTCCTCCATGTCCAGAGGAGTCAGCCGACATGGTCTGGGCATGTGATAAGGATGCTCCTTGGATAACTCCTTGAGGAGTCGTGTTGGCATGTTCGTTTGGGAGGAGACCCCATCGCCAACCCAAGATGCTGGAGGGGTTATATCTCTTAGCTGACCGGGGAACACTTTGGAATCCCACCCAGGGAGATGGGGAGAGGAAATTCTTGTTTTTTCTGCTCGGACTGCTGACCGCACCACCCAGACCCAAACAAGCCACAGAAGACAACATCAGACAACAACTGAACAAAGTTGTCCAAATCTATTTATAAATTCATTCAAAAGTGTTTTGGAACTTTGTTTTAGTATTTATTTAAATTTATTGAACAAAAATTAGTAAATGGATTGAGTCCTAATCGTATTTGTGGCTGTGTAAGGAAAGAGGCTTCATCTCTGCCCTCTCTCTGGGCTGCACCGATTTATGTGCTTCACTTTAGTAAGAGCATAGTTGATTGCCACCTGCAACGACAGTAATCTCTTCCAAACGCCAAATTAGGAAGAAATCAAAATAGATATTCATAGACTTTTTTACATATACATTGACCTAGTTGAGGGTGTTGGTTGAAAGTGTCAGGTGCTGAAATATTAATGAGCATCGCTCCCAGTTTCTGCCTGCTCCTCACAGCCAACTGGCAACATGGCATCAAGCTGAAGAGAAGAGGACAGCTTTTTTCTTTCCTTGATTGACTCATCGATTGAAGATATTTTTAAAGAGAATCCCTGGGAGTGTGTGCTCCCGGTACAAAGAAGCCCCATCCCGTGTCAGGGGACGGAGAGGGCTGCAAGTCGGCTTTAATTGGGCAAAGACTTCAGAGTTTTCTTAACCCACACCGGGCACTGCCATGGCCTGTCACGGCCCTCACACCAGCATAAACAACGCAGGAGCCTCTGAGCCTGCACACTTGAACATATTCATGATAGTTGGAGTAAACACACGTGTGCACGCTGAACTATGCCAGCTCTTATCAATGCGACCACCCTGGATGCTGATTAAAGAAAATCATTGGTCTTAAAAAATGACTGCAGCATTAAAATGTTCCACTTTCTTGCATAGTTTCTTCCTTCAACGCCCCCAACCAAAGAACTGAGCGCTCTTGTGATTATTTTTTACTTTAGTGTAACATCCAAGTTTAGAGAATACCTGAATCAGGGATAACTCAATCGAACCAAAGGACCCTGACCTTGTCAGCTCTGCAGTTGTTGAGGCCCACAGAACTCAGGGCAGACAGCTTTGCATCCATGCCCTGCTGGTGATGTTGCAGCTGCTCCCTCTGGATCTGCTCCCTCATTTTGCGAGCCTCCTGGATGGCCTTCATCACTGTGTCTTGATCTCCAAACAGCGCAGTGGAGTTTAGGCTGGACAAAATATCTGTGTGCACACATGGCAAAATTAGAAAATGGCACTAGGCAGAAACACAGAAATGCCACACTTTTTGATGGAAGCATTTTAGGGTGAATGTTGAGGTATTACCGAGAGAAGAACCCCGGCCGAGGCCTCCTCCAAGAGGACTGGGGATGCCGCCTTTACTGAGGAGGCTGTTAGGACTGCTTTTGCTGCCATGAAACAGGTTGGACGTTGGGGATGTAGGCGATTTGACCATTTCTGTCGTTTTTGGACGAGCAGACAGGTTGAGGGGCTGTGTTCCTTCCTCCTGTGGCAGTAAAGAGAAGGGAAGGAAAAAAAGACGGATGTGAGCGGATCCCTCTTTCTTATTTGTCTTGGAGGAGCTTTGGATTCCCATGAATCACCGCTCGTCTCTCTCTCTGATTAATTACAAGATCCTGACCAACAACTCCTTCCCAATTCTCCGTCTTTTTGTCCGTCTCCCCCGTCTGTTCTCTTCTCCTCTGCGATCTTCCTCACAGTCGTCCAGTGCCTTTGTTCGCACTAATTAAAGCAGATTCTGTCTCTCTGCACATCTTCATCTGTTCTGCCTCTCCTCCTCCCTGCTCTGTGTCTGCACTCCGGTTCGAAGAATAAATAATGACCAGATAACAGCGGTGGCGATGATCAAAGACAGCTGTTCCATTCATCGGATGTCGACTTACATTATCTACTTCATTAGCTTGTTTTCTAATTTCATTCCTCATTTGTGCATACTTGGGTTTTATCTTGTGCTTTGATATGCTTATTCATAAAAAAGTATAAAGTGCGGTTAGGTTTTTAAAATAAGCTTAGAGGAGGATACTTTTTTTCTTTGTGGTATCTGAAGCACTTTAAAGCGTTATTGTCTACGTGGCCGTTTTAACCTGTAGATCTCTGGTTTCATCCAGGTGCACCAAGGGCCTACACAGATTTTTAGTAATGCTTAAATGTAAAATCAATAAACGTAACATTTCAGCAAAAATTGTACAACGTTATAATACATTTGATCATTTAGACATAAAAACATTTATTACATTGGCTTAAACATGACGAATGCTGACTTTAGATAGAATGTCGAAAGATTTGCATCCCAGAAGTAGAACATAGACGTGTCTCCGTACACAGCAGATTAAAGCCCTTGTTGCCTTTTTTTTTTTTTTACTGGGAACCCAAGTGTCTCCTTGTCCAAACATATGGCTGAAGCACGGAGTGGCCCGAGGCCTAGCGCTCACTGTGCCAATAACAGTTTGTTATGCGGTGAAGCTGAAAACACACAAACAAAACTGAGGGCAATATGATTCCACTGGAGTGTGGACAGAAACAAGAGGATGCCAGTACATGTTTGCCAACTATTTAATAATTAATCATTTATTTTTTTAATATACTAGTTTTGGTGGTAAATAGATAGTTAATAGTTTAATGCAAATTGTAATTTGTTAGAAATAACCAGAATGAACAATACTCAGATCAATTCTGTGTGTGTGTGTGTGTGTGTGTGTGTGCGCGCGTGCGTGCGTGTGTGTGTGTGTGTGTGTGTGTGCGTGCGTGCGTGCATGCGTGCGTGTGTGTGTGTGTGTGTGTGTGTGTGTGTTTGGAAGCAAGTGAGTGAAGAAAAGCTGGAGTGTTTTCCCACCATGATTTATGGCGTTTCTCCATTGTGATATCATTAAACTAAGCTGCTTCAATAGGACATATGTTTCTGATTTTGACTTAAGTGAGTGAGAATGATGAATGCGTCCGTTTCTTTGTGTGGAGGTTGAGTGGAGTCATGCCACACAGCAGCAGAAAACACATCCTGCTTTTGGTTTATTTACAGGCTGAAAAAACTTTCTGAAAAACGTGTCGAGTCGACTTTATGTTCCATTTTTGTCAGCAGCTGTATGGTGTTGTCATAACGGCTTTATTCCTTTTTTAGTCACGTAAAACCCCCCCAAAAAAAAAAGAAAAGACAGACTTTTCATTGTGGAAAAGAACAAGCCACCGCTATGGCAACCATGCCCACAGAGTTCTGGTAAAGAGAGAAGAGGCCTTGCTTAAGCTCCAGAGATTGATGGCCTTTGGGAGGCTGGGCTCACCACCGGCAGGTCGCAACACTGTAGTAGTGAACGTTGTAATGCTAGTTTATTCAGACAACGCCGTCCAACTAAGCTGGGTCAAGTACCACTCAAGATTTAGGCTGTAAGAGAGCTGGCTAAAGGAACTGAGGGTTGTACCTTGACTTGAGTGATGGGGCTTGAGGAACTCTTGTCATTCTTTAGAGATGAAGGAGAAATCGGCCCACTAGAGTTGAGGGACTGTGGCAGAGGAGGCATCTTGGCTCCAGGAGACACCTGCATGCTGGCAAGCTGGGCGGCATACAGTTGCTGTTGGGGGGGTAGAAACCATCAAGGCGTTAACATCCAAATCCAGCATTCATTCAAAGTTTTACATTCTGTCTTTTCCTCTCCCTAGAACTCTCTCTGCGTCTCTGTCTGCCTTCATCACCCCCTCCTCTCTTATTTTCTGCGTCTTTCCTCTCTTTCCATGGCTGGCAGCAAGCCCCCATCAAAGGTCTTAACTGTATTTCAAAGGCTGAGCCCAGAGAGAGACAGCAGTCTTAAAAACCATACAGAGATGGCATTCACTCAAAACTACTTGGAGCCCCTATTTTCCACTCATCACAGAGAAAAGTTTGCCGCCTGGATGCAAGTGTGTTAGCACAGATCTACACAGCTTCCTCTTCAAGTGTCTGGCTCATGATTTGTCTCCACATAGCCATCAAAGGCACCCTCGTTGCACTGGAGACTCGCTTGTCACTACCGCTGACTGTACTAAACAAACACGTTGTGTGTCTTAAAGAAGATGTAAAAGACGTCTAATGGAAACCAAAATTAGATCAGCAACAGACTGAAACCAGGTGGGACAGCAGTAGGCTGAATCCAAGGTGTGAGGTTCTGCATTTGAAGGTTAGTGTTTAGAGATGAAATCAAGAGTTTGGGTGTTGTTGAAATAAACAGCCCTAATCTACTGAGTCCAACTGGATTAATGTCATTTTTGGACCCATTTCTAAACCTGCAGAGCTCATCAATAGACCAGATTTTGTCAGTCGCAGCCCATTTATCTAAACTGAATGGGTACATCTAGACTTTCACAGCTGTCTTCTGTTCAAATCACCCATGAAAATGTTATTTCACATTTAACCTCAGACCTTTTGTCAGACAAAAAACTGAATCCTACCCATCAAATAATCAGTTTGTTGTGTTGTTTTGCAGATGGTCAAAAAGTCACCGAGCTCATCGTGTGCGCCAAATAAAGCACCTTTATGTCCATACACATATCTCTAAATATAAACGCACATGTCCTCCTCTGAGAAACTTTATCCCTGCCACATAAGCAGCAGTACAAAAGGTCCATTCTTCCAGGGGACCCAGGATCAACAACAGCACATGGGCAGCGGAAATGACAGACTGATTATGTTCCCACAATGATAGCGCTGCCCCCACCTCCTTCACAAACAGTCTTTTCTTTTAGAAGGGAGACACAGGAACTGACCAAACTCCATCAATATCCCAGCTAGACTTGGTTAATATCAGTGGTAAAGCCAACTGGAGCATATAGGGGAGGTGAGAAAGTGAGACAAAGAACGACGGAGGGGTTTTCAGTCAATTGCTGTGACTTCAGGCAACATGGGAGTCTATGCAGACGTCTGCTGGACAGATGGTTGCTAACTGGCTTGTTGATGGGCATAGCTCTGATCTTGAGTAGGAAGGCCTTTATTGTTCCGGAAAAAGAACACAGAGACTTGAGCTTAAACTGCACGCTGTCGCTGATTGGCAACTCAGTGTTGCAGCTTGAGGATTAATGACCAGGAACTCTTCAAGACCCAAAGAACAATAAATACAATCAAGAGGACTGATTGATCTATAAAACTGCTCAAGAACAAAAGAAAGTGTTAGTCATCGTTGGAAACTTGGCAAACACTGGTCAAAAGTGAGATAAATATTCATTGAATTTTACGTGGACATCTAAAAACCTGACTTTACATAAATAAATTCCTGCTGATTGTAGCAATCAATAGATTTTGATGTGTGTTGTGTAATTTGTACAAGATTCAATGGTAAAGGGCTTGTATTTGTATAGCGCCTTCTTAGGGTTCTACAACCCCCCAAGGTGCTTCACAACACAATCAGTCATTCACACGCACATTTACACGCTGGTGGGAATTAGCTACGATGTAGCCACAGCTGCCCTGGGGTGCACTGACAGGGGCGAGGCTGCCGAGCACTGGCGTCACCGATCCCTCCAACCACCATCAGCTGGCAAGGCGGGCTAAGTGTACTGCCCGAGGACACAACAGCAGAATTCTCTGGTCGGAGCCGGGACCTGAATTACCGGACAACCCGCTCTACCTCCTGAGCTACTGCTGTCCCAATGTTTAAAGTAACACCAGATATTGTTTTTAACTTTAAGCTAGATCTTTAAAGTTGATCTCAGTGGTTGTTGTGTTAGAAACTTGATCAGTTTCATATTTGACACCACTCTGCTGCCCTCTGCTGACTGAAAACCACATAAGATAATTTTGTGGAGCAGGTAGGTGTCCTAGGGGGCGCTCTTTACCTGATTTCCAGCTGTTAGATGTAATACTAGCTAATACTAGCGGTTAGCATTTTCAGTTTGCCGATTGTCAATAAAAAGCACAAGAAGATGAAGAAAAAGAAGTTTGCTATCTGTTGGAATCATAGCGAAGCCTGGAAGTAAAAGTAAGAGAGTAATGTCTTTGGAGGTGTGGCCTACGCTAGTTTGAGGAAGCTACAGTAGAAAAACCACAGACTGTTGTTGCCCTGGCTTTGTTGTTACTGGACTTGTAAGTAATACTATTTTTTGTGGATATTTTTACTCAGTGGTTATTTTAGTATTAGTTGGCTCATGCTAGGGGCTGCATGACTTAATTTTTTTAAAAGTCGACTGTCAAGTAATGAAAATCGAGTCGACTTTGACTAGTCGTTGATGACGTCATTCACCTGAAGCAGCACGGGGGGGTCGGTTGGTTCGCTGGAGTTTTTTTTTTTTTTGGCAATTGAAATTGTGCCCACATTTTCAAAGTTAAACACATTTTTTTTAACAACAATAGTTTCTGCTTCAGCCCTCTCCCCCTCCCCCTGCGCAGCGGCCGCAAACTCACCGGAGCGCCTGCAGCCTCTCAGAGTTCCCGCTGTTCTAAACATTAAAATGATTATTTCATTTTCTGTTCCTCACTTCTGATTACCTTCAATGGTGTCTGATTTTTGCAACCACCAGGTACAAAAACTAACTTGTTTTTATTTGACTATTTTTCTGTCCTGCCTGTTTATTATCTTCCTGCATCTCCTCTCAATCCTAAAGAAAAACTGCTACCTGGGTTCATATATATTCACCTCATGAGTTACCTTTGAACGCAGATGTCTGGAGCGCGTCAACGATCAGAGCTTTGCATCCGCACGCTGGTTAAGGTTAGGATGGGGGTGAGGGGAAGGTTAAATTGCAAGAGGGTAAAGGTCACAATTTGGTCAAATGTCCGTTTTACGGCGGGTGTCAGTACCGACGCTCTGGCACAGCGCGTTGCCTCCCGACGCGCAGGAGCTTGTCACCTGCTGACAGCAGGCTGCTGTCTTTTCCGAGGACTGCATCTTGCCGGTCATTATCACGTGACAGCGACTAGTCGATGACAGGCATTAAAAGTCACTACAGAGCAGTGAGGTCGACTAGTTGACTAGTTGATACAACCCCTAGCTCATGCTAGCGTAAGCTCGCTGTTAGTGTTAGCTACAGCAGGGTTGTTTACGATAGTTGTAATTTCACGTTCAGCCTGTGGGGCGGAGGAGCTAGTAACTGCTCTGTGTTACTTAAAAAAATCAGTAAATGTATTACAAATGTATTTTGGATTCATAATTTCACCTCTAAATTGTTGTAAAAAATAAAAAATAAACCAGTACTCCTCACCCAGGCCTCATTTATGTGGCTTTTATATTATGAGATCTTGTTAGGCAGAAGCCATTAATAATAAAAGTTGACAATTGCTCAAGTTCCAAATGGGATTCTTACAGCCTGCTTATGCAAGGTGTTTTTTTTTAATATGCAGCATCTTTTTATTAGTTGGACACGTGCACAAGGTCAGATATAATCTTCAGAAAGCTGGAGTAAAATCTAGGATCATTTTCAAAATGAGACTACTTGACTCCCAAGACTGAAGACATCTGTCTGCATAACTTAGTTGACTTTCTTCCATTTAATGACCTCTTCTTCATATCTTACTGGCCAGGTGGGGGCAGGAAAATGTTCAAGGTAATAAGGGTCGACCTGAAAGTCAATGCTCTGACTCCGGGGAGAAGTGTGGGAAGCGTTATTAGAGCTCCAAAATATTTCTGTCTCTGTTTCTTTTGTCAATAAAAAAGGTGTGCGTACACAATTTTGTAATCAGGTAACAGTAGCACCTCTTGGCATTGAGTGGGATACACACAAACACAACTATTAGGGTTATTTCGTCGACCCCATCATTCCCTGTTTCCCAGTAGAGCATGACAGATCTCAGCAAGCATGGATTCAAAGTGAGTGCAACACCCAAGGTCAGCCTGTTAGCCCCAGGTAATTAAAAACGAGTCCTCCAGAGGCAGCAGAGGTTAAACGGGAAGGTTCACTTTTCATCCTGTGACATTAAACTGAGATAGCTCACTCTGCTGATGATGTGACGCATACCAGGTGTGTGATATTTGATTAGAAAGGGCCACCTTTGTTTTTTATTAAAATAGCAGGGCTGATAATTTAGTAAACATCACACTATATTCAAATGTCCATTTGACCTTATTCAAACAGGCTTTTTAGTACAACAGGAAGAGAAGAAAATTAAAACAACTTTGCAGCAACGCCGTAAAGTAAAGTGGCAGCGGGCATGCTGGAAGAAAGGCAATGTTTGCATGTGCAAAAATATAATCTTTTAACATATCCTCGTGTCTTTATGTGTCTGCCTGCATGTCGGTGTCTCGCTCACCTCTGCTCAGCCCGGACACTGAGCAGTAGACTGGATCTGAGGGCATTAACTGTGCTTCAGTGCACCACACCATTTAAAAGGCAGCACAGCGCCAGGCCCGTTTGCCACAAGGCTTGTACAGGCTCATTGCCCAGGGCGACCATGCAGGCTGACCCAGGCTAGGCCCAGATGTCAAGAGTGGAGGAAGGCGCCCTGGTGCACTGTGCCGATGCTTTCCAGTATGGCTCAACATCTGTTTCATCTGCTGGCACCCAACCTGCTCCGCGCCGACCCCCCCTCCCTTCTCACGCCTCATTTTGGTCCATCGTACAGCTGCTGTATATTAAATAAATATAAAATTTTCTTAGCAGCTCTTTGGCGTATACACACAAAATCACATTCTGTCTTGTATAAATGTGGGCCCTTCCAGGCCGAGGGCCCCCGGTGCCAGCCCTCCCATTCACTGCTGCTCACTGCATTATCAACTCTGTCTGTCCATCTGTCCCTCTGTTCACCGCTGCCTCCATCCAGCTGCTCACCTTGCCGTCCTATTAGCCAGCCTTCCTTACACTCAAGCATTGCTGCACTGCTCTGGGTTACCTTCAAAGACCTAGCTCCTTTGCTCATCAACACAGAAACAGCTGCTCTCTACAGTACGCCTCTCTTTTTCCCCTCCTCCTCCTCTTCTTCTCTTCCTCTCTTTCAAGTCAAAAGTGCTTCACTTGTTAATGATAGAAGCCATTTCTTCACATCTGTACCACACAGGCATTTACATCCAAACAAAAGATAATGTGCAGTTTGCTTCTCTCCCACTTTCTTCCTGTTTGTCCCTGACTGTGTAACACTCTTTCTTATCGCTGCAGTCTTCCGAGCTCGTGCACGCACGCCTTCAGATGTGTCTGTCTCCGCTTGAGATGTGGTCCGGGGTTGTTGTTAAGCATATAGGCTGCTTTTCATCTTTACAGTGGCAGCACGAGCTCACGAGAATGGGCTCAGGTTTATCACGGGCCTGGAGAGATGCCACGGCGAATGTTCTTCCGCGTCTCATCTCGAGCAGCTCAATTACAAGTACTGTAAAGCAGGAGGATGTCACGGCCCGGATAATTCAAACACGTCTGCAGAATGAGAAAAAGAAAAGGATGGAGGTGTGTTGACGGAGAAATTCACAAACTGAGACACTTGGAGGTGGTTTAAACTGAGGGTTGGAAATTGGAGGAACGAGATCTGTGCGAGAAGGAGATGGGAAATGGAGCTTTGACTGAGTGAAAGCCGAAGATTTCTCTCTATTCGTTTAGTCGACACACAGAGAACCCAGATGTTCTGTTTTATCCAGTGATACTTTCTTTGAAATGGCCTTGAGTCAAGCATTTGCTTCCTGTGGAACAAAACAGGACTTTGGAAGGCCGTCCCGCTGTTTATTTGTTCTGCTAAAAAGACGGCCGATGCATTAAGTTCACATTCTCCTTAAGTAAATAGTTTTTCACCTGGCAACTGATGCAAGGAAATAGTGTACAAACAACAAATTAAATGCTCTCCTAGATGGAAAATTCTTTTGTGGAATTAGGAAAATCCCCCTTCTTGTCTCCTAACTCAATTGAATATAGTAGGTGTCCGGACAGATTGTGGGGGGAGGGGTACAATCTGAGCACAATTTCCTCTTTTAGGTGAGACGTGTCAGCTGTAATCAGTGAAGGACAGCCAGGGGATGGAGCTATTGTTTCCTGCTGGTCCCGGGCTCATCCTGGCTCTGTGTGGGCACTAATGAAGAAGGGCATGTCGCGCTGGGATAGTTTACCCGCCTCCTCTCCTGTGAGTTGCGGACCAGAGCCAATCTGTCAGGAAAACATTGAGTGAAATTGCCCTGGGGTACAGCAATGCCTGGTGACAGCCACTTGCAGACTGTCAGCCATCCAGAGTGATGCTACCACCATGTATTGACAAGCAAATTACAGTCTCCCAACACAAACGCACCCTGGAAGATTCATTTACATCCATCAGCTCGGAGCCTTTGTTACCTTGTTGGGGTTTTCTTTTCTTAGAGAGGAGAGCCAGGGAACGACGGGGGAGGATCCCAGACTGTTATGACACAGGAGATTGTGAAGAGGCTGCGCGGCCGACATTAAGACTGACGGAGCGGCTGCCCTGTCTGGCCGGATGGCTGATCGCATTACCTCCGCCACATTGTGGGAATTAATTCTACCAATAAGATGATTTTTTTAAGGTTCATATATTGCACAATCTAAACTGAGTAAATTGGGGAAAATTATACCTTGCTGGGCAGCTGACAGGAAGAGAGATTTTAATTAGTGGGAGAAGCCTATTCAGCCATATGCGTGTGGGATTTTGTATCTGCTGGTGTGTGTTAGAGCATGAGGGAGATAAACAATGGGCTCAGAGCATGGCTCCGAGATGAAAACTAGAGCTAGTTCAGTGCTGTCGGTGGAAAAAATTACTGATGATGCATAAAATGCAATGTTCATCAGAGTAAAGGTATTTTATGAGATCATTTCATTCAGAATAATGTATCAATCTATTATTTTTAACCATAAAAACTTCAAAACTACACTTTTTTTTCTTGATTCAAAGCCTAAAAAAGTATTTGAAGAGTTCCAAAATAAGAGATTTTTGATCCGAATCACCTAACTTTATTTTGAAATAAATAATAATAAGCATTATTTGTACAAATAAAATACTGACGTTATTTGTTTTGAAAATGAAGTCTTCATTTTCTTATTGTGTTTTGATTTGTTTCTATTTAAAGGTGTGGGAAACTCGTTTAATCAATACATTTAAGATAAGATAAGATAACCTTTATTAGTCCCACAAGTGGGAAATTTGTTTCGTTTACAGCCAAAGTAAAAGTAAAAGTAAAAGTAAAAGTTATGCAGCAGAGGGAGAAAACACTAAAATACAATAAGTTCGATCGTAATGACATAAAATAAACTCAATACAATAGATAATTTATACCTTAAGAATGGAGTAAAAAATACGGTGGTTTCTAGTTAAAATGAGTGCTTTATAAGTCATACTCGGGGGGGTGACTCAAATGTACTTGTTACAGGAAATAGCAGAATGTCACAACAGAGGAGAACCTAACTTGGCAGGATTTAAAGTCTTATTTCCTGGTATTTGGACATCTTGTCTCTGATTGGATAACAGCAAAACGACTCTACCACCGACTCCATTTGCTCTACAACGTTGATGTTTTATTTCCACAAATAACACAAGCCTGGAGGAGTTCTGCTGTGTGGCGGAGTTGCTAATGCTAACAGTTAGCTTCTACTAGCCAAGACATTCTCCGCTGTTGCCTGGACGCTAAAACAACAACAGCCTTTCCCAAAGCAAGTCAAGATGAGTGAGTCCATGAATGTTGAGTAAAAGTGTGACGTCGATCTGTCAAGCTTTTTAAACCTTAGTGTTACACCGTTCATTTTCTATCAGAGGCTAATGCCAATACGTTGGTGTAGGAGACTATTTTCATGTTCAGCCTGCATCACAAACTCAAGCTGACCAATTACAATCAGAAATATTCATTAAAAATGTTTTTCAGAGTTGCACACATTTGAGTAATTCTCATGTATGTTTCTTTTCTGCTAGAGAATTTTTTTCTATAGTTTGATTTAAAAGAAGAATGTTGGTTATCTTATTAAAGCATGACGAAAAGGCGGAAGCAGCTAACTTAAGTCCACATCTTGGTTGATACAGAGGTGTTTTTTTTATCATGGCAGACTCCCAGCGCTTTGTCAAGGAAGTAGTGGCAGTCACATGATCTGTTGATCCCATCTATGCAGAAAAGGGCATGTTTGACTTGCCTTACTGTTTTGAGGGGGAATCTCTGAGCAGGGTAAATAGCAGCCAGCAGGCAGGATATGTGACAGGCTGACAGACTTCAATTAATGGCAAACGCACCTCTTTTTGTTTACCGTGTTCTGTAAAGGTCAGCCAAGTCATGGTCATGGAGGCACTGTTTTTGCCCATTCCCAGGGTTAGATACATAATCAGAATTAATGACTCCAGACCCGACTCCCCCTCTCACACCACCCTCAGATATATGACCGTCTCATCTGACCTCACGCAACCCTAAAAATAGCCTCGTACATGTCTCTCTGAACCGACACTCCCTTCCCTTGTGAACTCCACTGACACAACAGCTATCACTCACATCTGAAACATGTTCACAGAAACAGCCTTTATAGTTTACCTTTCACAGGCTTGCATCTTCAGACATGAGCAGACTCATTCAACACCTTCGGTGCTTCTGACGGCTCACCTTGTGGCTGCATAATGACGCACAGCTCTTCAGGGCTAGCTGCACGCATTGTTGGAACTTGCCAAGGCTCGTTAACTTTGATAGCGGTAACATCAGAAGGGCGTTTGCCACGTATGTCAGTGTGAAGAGTTTGGTCCATATTGTTAAGCTCTCCTGCTCAGATTTGGTATTCTTCTCTGTTGCAGAGCATCGCATTTTGCAGCCTTGAAATAACTTTGTTGACAAAACAGCAGTGGCCACTTAACCACCCGTTAGCAGAGATGCTTTTAATTTTTCACTTCCTTCTTTTGTTTGCAAAGAACATGACTGATTTCTAGCATTGCATACAAAAAATATTCACAATCACTTAACAGAAACGGATAATTACGGAAGCAGCAAAACCACTCAAACGTGTTTTGTTAAGATGTATTTTTTCCCGTTTCTATGTTTTTTATGTAAATTACTGCAAATAAACACTTAAGAAGACAATCATTAACACAAGTGTGGAAATTTAGACGATACGTGGTGTCATGGAGTGGAGTGTGGATGGAGAAATGTATAGTGACAGGCGAGGCAGCAGAATGGTAAACAAGAATTATGAAGAGACAAGAGAACAGAAGACGAGGCAAAAACTCAAGCAAGCCCAAAACGAGACTTACGTAATAAAAAAAATGGAACTGGTGGGATAATTATCAAACTAGAACCAGGTGTGCGAGACAAAGGAAATCAGAACTTACAGAAAACGGGAAACAAAGATCAAAAACAGCAGAAAAAAATCAAAGACTAAACCTCACCACATTTATTACACTAATAATTCGGAGGATAGAATGTAGATAATCATCTACATTAAGCATTACAGCCTAAGGGTAAACCCTGACCTGGGTTCAGATGTTTTAAACGTTGTGTGAGAAGATTCCTGGAGCAGCCCGTAGGGCCTGGAGCCTATCTCAGCGTTTTCTCGTAAACCTCAGCTCAGCCCCACTTAAGACTATTTACCACAAGTTTCATTTTTATTCACACCGAAACACATTTTGTACCCATGGGTTTAGTTTCCCATTCTGTGTTTGAAAGCAACAGGAAGTAACCCCTCTAACCCAGCCAATGGTCCTGATAAATTCACTGGCAGACGATTAAAATAACCAACGCGATTCCCATTCCCTCTAATAACTATTATCTTCCTAACTCCTCTGTGTGGCAGAACGAGAGGGGATAAATCTTCTACAAAATGGGGATAAATTACATATGTAAGGTGATAAGTGTGTGTGAGCTGGGGATGGGCCTCCAGGATTATTTAGTGCGCAGCTCATTACTTGGCGTACAGCTGCTTAGCCATCCCTTCTGCCCCTGAGCTTGGCGGGCGTCCCGAGCATTCTTTGTCATGGAACTGTGCATACCTGAAGCTGGAGGGGGCTGAGTCCTGACGCTGCTGCAGCTGCCATTGTGGATGGAAGGAACTGCACCGGGTAGTTATCACCTGTCAGAGAGGGGGGGACAATGCATACATGTTCAGACAATGAGCTGGCCCACAGAATCCAGGCAAGTGCCAACACGGACTGTGGACTCTTTACTGCTTTTGCCACGAGATCGTGGCACATTTTTGCAACGAGCCCTCGGCTTCCAGCCCAAACATCTGCATTAACAAAGGCTAAGGTGCTTTGACTGGAGCGGGATTAGTCAGGGACGTTTTCACACCTGTTCCTTCCTGCACATTATCCAACGACAACTCCAGATAAGCACGTTTGGATCTTTTAAGGTTTATTAGTTTGAGTCTGTGAGCACATGTAGTTCTGATTACGTTTCTCGTACCTGTTCTTGTTTTCGGTTGGTACGTTTGTTAAAACAGGCATGTTCTCTCAGGCAGTTTGTACAGCTGGAGGTCTGTCTGGCCATTGTTCAACACATTGTTTGTATCTGAGTGATAGCTTTGGCAGCGCACTGAAAGAGCGTGTATGCAAACTGGTTAGAACAAGTGTGCAATCACAATAACAAGGGTGCAAAAAAGAAATCAACACATTCTTATCTGACTTATCGCAGCGATCAAGTAACAAAGAACTGGTTTCCCAACGAAAGAAAAAATAGGAAAGCAGCTAGCATTACCCATTGCTCCACTATTCTTGTCAGACAGGCATATAAAAACAGTAGAAGTGATATCAGCGATAGTGCTGAGGCTTTTACACGCCCATGGTGCGTTAGGTGGACGGCGCATTTTCAACGAGACAGAACGGCAGGAAGTGTTGGCTTGTGTGAGTGGGAGGGGAGGGGGTTGCTGGCCTTCGCTCAGACCCCACTTCTGCCTGTCACTTCTCCTCACAAACATATGGAGCCATTAAGCCACCGACAAGGTAAATGTATGCACCTTCTCTTTCACTTTGCCCTCGTCCGCTCGCCCTACTCTGCAATCTTGTACAACACTGCACAATGTGATACGGGCCATGGAAATTCAATCCCCATTTAGTAGCAAATAAAATCACACAGCAGAAGTGGTTTCAAATGGTGCTAGGTTAGATGTACAGGGGGCCGCGCTGTGGTTATTTCCACACCTCCTCCTTTTGGTATTGCTTTCTCTGTGTCTCATTTGCTCCTTGCTGACTGTGACGTAGGATTCAGAGATAATAAATGGCTCGATGTCTTTAGATGTCATGTGAAACCGGGAAAGGGTCATGCGCCACATTACAAGGGTCTGGCGTGTTAAAGTTTGGATGTTGGGTCCACAGAGAACCAGACTCCAGTTTGGAGTCACACACCGTTGAAGAGGAATTACAGTGAACTTTTTTCTAGACTGGACATGGATGTTTTCATGCCCAGAGTCTGGATTATAAACGCCGCAGTGGGAAGGAGCACAGGTGACGCCATTGCTATATTTCCAGGTCCATGTGGTGCCATGAAACATAAGCCATAGATCTGCTGAGGGTTGACAGACGGAGCAGAGGTCTTTTTTAGGTCAGATCAAATCATAACCGATGGAATTTATGACTCAAACAGTCAAACCTGATCAAGTCCCCCATTTTTTAATGTTTTACTTCACATTGTCAAAGCAGTTGGAAGAAAAATAACCTTAACAATTTAAATAAAACAAGTGCTCTGTATGTATTGTTTTTAAAAGGTCAACTTTCATATTCCATCTTTTAGTTCTTTTTAAAACACAGAAAGGTTTTATTTACCTGCAACGTTTCGTTTGCGGCTGCAGCCGCAAACGAAACGTTGCAGGTAAATAAAACCTTTCTGTGTTTTAAAGAGAACTAAAAGATGGAATTAGAATTTCAACACAGCAAGAACACACCAAAGATGTCAACTCTCATGTGTTTAATACATTTGCAGTGGTAATAGGAATGGATGCCTTGTGTGTTATTTTCTGTGGAAAGAAAGCTCTGGTGCCTGTTTGAGGATGTAGAAGTCAGCTGGAGGAGAAAGTGGCAGAGTTTTTGTTGTTTCCTGATATTTAAACATCTAGCCTCTGATTGGCTCACTGCAACATGGATGTTTTATCTCCACAAACAACACAAACCCGGAGGAGTTCTGCTGTGTGGTGGAGTCGCTAATGCTAACAGTTAGCTTCTGATAGTCGAGGCGTTCTCTTCTGTTTCCTGGATGCTAAAACAACAACAACAGCCTTACCAGCCACGAGTCAAGATCGGCGAGTCCGCGCGACGTGACAGTGTGACGTAGATCAGTCGGGCTTTTCTGAACCGAGCGTTTTTCTATCTATTATCTGTAAGAAGCTAATGCAGGTAGCATGTTAAACTCAGAGTGATTGACCATTTTCAAAAATGATAAGTAAAAAATGGTTTCTCTGTGAACCTGATTTTCTTAATGAAAACAACTGTTTACTTAAAACAAGTGGAGCGTAAACAAACGTTGCCCTTCCTGGACAAAAAAAAACCAAATAGACAAAACAAGATCAGGATTGTTGCTTGATGTGTCAAATCTAACATAACTTTTATCTGCTAGATGGAGAGTGGCAAGGAAAGCCCAAGCGTTGTGGTCATTCTGCAGGTCCGTTAGAGACTAGATGCCGCTGTGTCATTATGAACAGTGCAAATAGCCTAAATAAGTCCAGCTAGAATCTATTTGTTTAACAAATGACTTGTACGGCTGTGCTCGTCTACCGTGCGACACCGGGCCATTGAGCACAGCCAGCTCACATGGCGATGACCCACCGCCATGAAGTCAGAATGACTCTGCTGCCATGAGAGCGCCACAGGGTTGGCGGGGTCACATGCAGCAGCTCCCTGTGGGCCGTCTCATAATGATGACATCAGATTAGTGTGCCTTAGTGTTGGAAGTGAATGCTTGGCCACTCACTTCATGGTGAAAGGATGCGGTAGCATCTCGTAAACCCTGCAGGTGGCCATGACGACCTCGTGCTCTCCGTCTCTGTGTCGTGTAGAAATAATAAAAGCGTTGAATCTCTCGCCTCAAAGAGTCATTTTTAGACCCCCTTTTGTTATTTCTTCCTGTGCTCATGAATTATGCAGGGATCTTACACATTGTGACCCCTGACCATGATTCCATAATAGCTCTTGTTATTTGAACTAAAACATTTTTCGTGTCAAATCTGTTGCGAAAACGCCGAGTGGTAAAAGACTCCCCCTCAGGCACTTTGTTTTAGCTGTCATGGCTCCATAGTTTCAAAAGAGCTGACTTTCTTTTTCATCTCGGGGTCCTATACTTAATTCATTAACTGCTCTACCACACCTTTTAATGCTCTGTTGTGAACCTGCTGACTTCTGAGTCTGTTTTTTACCACAGAAAAGAGCCTTTCTTTCTCCCAGTCGTTCACTCATCAGTGACGGTTTCACCGTGATATTTTAGTCTAATAAACAGACACACATACTAATAGTGAGTAGACTGTGATTAATTAGCCTGTGGGTGTTCGTAAAGACACAATATGCAGGTGATTCTTTACATTTGGGTTTAAATCTACTGCTTTGGCAAGGCATCAATCGTTAACCCTTTGATGCATAATGGTCACTACAGTGGACAGGTACTCAAAATTATTTATTTATTTTTACTATTAAGCACAGCTGTTGAAGACTTTATTGCATGTGAGCCCCTCCATTTGGACTTCAGTAAGTCAAGCCAACATATTTCATGTTCAGAATGCACGCTGTCCACTCCGGTGGACATGTAATAAAGTATTTGTGAATTAAATGTTACAAAAAATATGTAAATATGAAATTTGTTTCATTCACACCTAAAGATGAATGAAAAAAATTGTTTAAAAAATCATGATTGAAGATTTTATAATTCATGCATCAAAGGGTTCATGTAGCAACAGAATTTAAAAGGAGAAAAAACACTTTTTTACAGGGAGTGGATTTTTTTTTTTTTTTTACCGAGTTCAAAAGACAAAAGGAGAGAACCGGGCAAGCTGTTACATGCAAAGAAAAATGATACAAGTGCCTCTGTTTGTCCATCGTTTACACTCTGACTTCCCGTTACTTAACCTCACTAACACCCAATTGTACAAAAACAGTTTATTTCATGCTGCCGGTGTTAGAAACACTTTGAAAGAGGGTGTTTTCTGTGACTCAAACAGTGGATACTTAAAAAAAAATGATTAAATCCTGCGCATTCCTTAAGGATACTTCCATGTTGACGACATGTTTGCATTCTTCTGCTTGTGTTCCCATATCTATTGTTCCACTCGGACTAGAGCGTTCCCAGGCTCTGTTTCAAATCCGGTTCCAGACGGAGCAGAGTTAAGCTTTTATTTGGTATATTCTCTGTTTGTTTGAGTTTTTAATGTCTAAAATGCTGAGAGGAATGAATGAGAATGACTTAAACTGTAAGCATACCTGGCTTGTAAGACATTCCTGGGGGGAAGAGGAAGCCTTGCTGGGCGGCTGCTGCTGCTGCTAGAGTGCGTTGGTCGTGTGGAAAAATGGGGATCATGAGCGGAGGCATGTGACCCTGGACCTGCTGAACAGATAGGGAGCAGAGATCAGAGAGAGGCCTAGGAACAGGCATGATACAGAGATACTCAGAGCCAGCTCAGGGGGAGGCTAGATCACAGCTTCTCATAACGCGTGCTGACAAGAGGCTCCAAGGCAACAACGGTGCTTGTGTGGTCATACAATACCTCGTCAAACTATGCCTGCTTTTAATCCAAACCCACATTCTGCCTAAGTGGATCAAAGACCTTACATCGGCACATTGTTCTAGCAGCAGTTAGAGAAATAGCCACACAGACGAGAAGGCTCAGAGGTGTGGACTGTGTAACAGCTACCACCTAACTGTTGAGGTAAATCCAATGTGTCAGCTAGAAAAACAAAATGAATTACATGATTTTCAATCTTTGTTTAAAGGTCAACTTTACTCATATTTTTTCTACATTTGCAGTAGTAGGAATGGATGCCTTGTAACTCGTTCTCTTTGCATGAGGACGTATGGTCAGCTGGAGGAGAGAGCAGCTTCAGACGGCAGGATTTGGAGTCCTGTTTCTTAACATTTGGACATCTCATCTCTGATTAGCTAACAGCAACACGACCACCTCTGACTCTGTTTGCCTTGCAATGTTGATATTTTATCTCCACAAATAACACAAGCCTGAAGGAGTGCTGCTGTATTGTGGAGTTGATAATGCTAACGGTTAGCTTCCACTAGCCGAGACGTCTCTGATGTTTCCTGGATGCTAAACCAACAACATCCTTCGCCGTCATAAATCAAGATGGGCGAGTACAAGAAGCATTAAAAGTGTGGAACAGTGAAAAGCCATTTTTAAATGATTATTTCTGATTATAATCACTCTGGGTTTTTCATGCAGGCTGAATATGAAAATAGTCTCCTACACCTGTCTCCTGCATTAGCTTCTGATAGAAAATAGACGGTGAAACTCAAGGATTAGAAAAGCCTGACAGACCTACATCACACTGTCACTTAAAATTAATGGACTCACCCATCTTGACTCGCTACGGGGAAATCTGTTGTTGGTTTAGCCTCCAGGAGACAGCAAAGAACGTCTCGGCTTTTAGCCAATCAGAGGCAAGATATCCAAATATCAGGAAGTAAGACTCCAAATCCTGCCGCATTAAGCTCTCCACTGATGAGGCATTTTACTAGTTTCTAACCCCCTAAAAAGTAAACAAAGTATGACTTGCAAGGCATTCATTCCTACTAGACACTGCATACGTATTGATTAAACGAGTGTCCCAGACCTTTAAATGACAGGGTGACGTAGATCCGTCAGGCTTTTCTGAACAGAGCGTTTCTTTGTCTATTTTCTATCAAAAGCTACTACATGAGATAGATGTACTTTCACATTTTGTGACCGATCATTTTCAAAAATAATAAATAATAAATGGTTTCTCAGTGAATCTGCTCTTTAGTAAACTCGCAAAAAACATTTTATGAATTTACTTGGGAAAAAACAGGTTTTTGTATTCCATTTTATTGCAGTCCTGCTGCCGATTTATTTCCATGGAACATCAACGCAATCACCCTGTTCTTGTGTGCCGAGGGTGGCTGTAGCCCTGAAAGTGGTGTGTGGGGTTTTGCTAGCATGTCTCCAGTCCAATTTTTCTGTCATCCTCAGCTTCCTGAGATCCTGTGATTGGGAGCAGCTCAGCTACCACGGGCTTGTGAGGGTTAATCCAGCACCGAGCCAGATCACCTCAGGGGAGCCAGGCTGGAAAATGGGTTAATAAAGGTCACCCCCCCAAAATAAACACTTTAGAGAACGTTTCCCCATTCATCCTCCCTTAAAATCAACTTGCAATAAAACAGGTCTGGGTGCAATTACTGCTGCTGCATTGGGGCATGAAATCAACCTGTCCCGACTTCTGGCTGAAGTTTCAGCTGCTGCCGCTCCCTCCGTGGACACTTCACAGGACCGGTCTCACCCAGTTTCTCTCACTTAAGACAACTTTATTGATTTGTCCAGAGGTGCAAAACTAGACTGAAAACTAAATAAATAGAAACATTTTATGCCAACTGAGCTTTTTACTGAAGTGCAAGTGCAGAACTCGCAGGACAGGAGAGTGGGAAAAGTGTGTAATTCTTCAAAAATAAATTGAAAAAAAAAATGCAGTTGCAGAAAAGTAAAAGGCAGAGGAGGCGGTCACAAAAATGCTGAAAATTGAAGCTTTCTTCACTGGGATTAGTGCTCCAAGTTTCCAGGCTGAGCGTAAGAGAGACGAATTTGGCCTTGCATGTATGGCACACATGGAAAAAAAAAAAAGAATAATTAATGTCACAACATGAGGTAGGGCAGGACAGGCGGGGTTTGGAGGGGAACACTAGTGAACACAGCGTTCCTCTGTCCATTTATGTGGACTGCTGAAACACATGAAGACCATGGCGGAATGTCTGGTAGTCACAGGGCAGAGTACTCCCCCAAGTCTTCTGGTAAAATATGTGTAACTTGGCAGGCAAGTACCACAAATCACCTAAAATGCAGTGAAGTAACGGTGCATTGTTTATTTTTTCCTAATTATTTCATATTGTTGCTTGGACCTTTGCACCTCCACTCATTTATTCGAGTCAGAACTAAAAGCTAAAAAGATGAACGTAAAGCCTTTCTACGCTCCTTTCTACTCCCTGCATTTATGCACACTAAAAATCATCTGATACATGGCTGATTTTTTTCCCTTCATCACTGCTAAATGATAAACTTTAAGTGATACGGTTTCCTCTGGGATATCAGCTTTTATTACTGTTATTATTTTAAAATATGGAGCAAGAATATACAACGTTCGCCGAGGCGAAAAAGAGAGGAAAAGTGCGCTGAAGGGGAAATAAATGCATTGAATGTGAATGGCTGTGATTTGCAGTAATGAGCTGCGGGCATTAAAGTTTAATTTACGGCAGCTAATGTCAGAGAAAGGAAAATCAGATTTCGAGGAGCTTCAAGGTGTCAACAAATGGTGGAGGCTTGTTGAGCTGTCAGTAAACCACTATAACTGAAGAGGTTCTAACTATTCTGGTTTTTTTTAATGCAAAAAATATGGATGATTTTTAAATATTTTAGAGAAATTAGTGTTTAGGTCTGTGGTTTTCTCTTACTGAAGCCCCCTTTGCTGTGCCTTTAAGAGTTACCCTCAAGTTCATCTACGTATGGGCTGAGTGCCCAGGATATTTCTATTGCCAAGATGATCTTGAAGAGTGGGAGAACGAGGTGAAGCAGATGTGTGTGTGTGTGTGTGTGTGTGTGTGTGTGTGTGTGTGTGTGTGTGTGTGTGTGTGTGTGTGTGTGTGTGTGTGTGTGTGTGTGTGAGCAGCATCCTCCCTTCTCCTCGTAAATACAGCAGCATTGTTGTGCAGGTACCGCTCTTCCTTTGTCTCAGCACCACTAAGTACTGGATAATGTCATTTCGCACCATCTGCCTCCAGGCTTCATTAAAGATACATGAATGGGCTATCTTATGAGGAACAGGTGCTATTGTTTGTCCCTCAAGACCCGGCACTAAGGATCTGACTCGGAATACTTGAAGAGGAGCATCTGTAGTGATCAGTCAGACAGACTTGGCCGAAGCCCCCGTCTCTGCCAGCACGCTCTCCAGCAGAGGTTTCTGGGGGAACTCAGCCGCCTTGCAACACGTATCATCAATTCAAATGACCTGATGAAGTCTGTAGCAGGCCAGCAAGCAATCTGTTTTCCTCTTGAGGAGATGCTGTGCTTTGATAAATAGACTCTTGCTCGTCTACCTTGAGTAGGAAACTGCAGGTGAAACTCAAAGTCCGGTTATTTAAGTAATTCAACTTGAAGGCTGAAACTAAAATATGAGATAGACTCATTATGTGCAAAGTCAGATATTTCTAGCCTTTATTTGTTAGAATAGTGATGATTGTGGCTACAGCTCATGAACACACAACATTCAAAATCTCAAACAATTAGAATATTTGAACATGTTTAATAATCTAGGCTCAAAGTGTCACAATCTAATCAGTTAATGACTCCAAAGCACCTGCAGAAGGTCCCTGAGCCTTTAGATGGTTTTGCAGTCTAAGTTGAATTACTGAATTAAGTGGATTTTTGCACCATGTTCAAATATTTCGAGTTTCCCCTGCATGCTAATAAGAAAAAAGAAAAAGAAAAAGGTTTTTCTTTGAGGAAAACGTATTTTCATTTATTTTCTGCAAATTGTTCTATTACAAATTTCTACTGCAGGTTTTTCCACCTAAATAAAAAATAAATAACAATTTCACTATTATTTTAACCATCACAATGTTTTTATTTTCTATTTTCATACATTTTAATGTTCATGACTAAAAATGAAAAACTGGTGATTTTGACACATTTAAAATTAAAATAATCCCTCATTTCTAATTGGCTGTTGAACAAAAACAAATATAATCCTGACATCCCTAAAAGTGTTTTTATTCCCATTCATCAGCCTGCTTCATGAATCCAGGCAGCTACTGAGCATTTGGAGCAAATCGAGATGTACAGCACATTACGGCGCTCACTTGGGACCCTGTCAACGCCCATGCTCCTCGCTGTCTGTTATCCGGAGGGGCCAGTCGACTCCCTGCTGGCTTTTACTCTGAACCTGTTCACACTTCACGCACCGATTCTGCTTTCAGGTCTGCAAAGCAAACCGTGAACGCTTTTGTGTATATTATAACAATCGGTGGACATTAAAAGGTTCAAACACAAAAGGGTAAAAGGACCAACTTGTATCTTGTCACCGTGTTTCAGGGTTATTATAGTCAGATCCTGTGTTGTTCTGTTGGGATTAGTCGCCACTTCACACCTTTTATCACGTCTTTCAAACAGATCCGTATCTTGGACATGATCTGAATTCATTTGCCGTGAGGATATTCTGATAAAAATGTTCATTTCATTTGGAAAAAAGTCTGTTACCAATATGATTGGAAGTAGCCAAAATGTAAATATCAATCATCAGGAGCCGTTTATGAGGATATTCACATGTTAGTGGTTGCTAATTTAAATAAAAATGACTTCCACACTTCGGTAGCTGTTAGATCCGTAGCCCTCGATACATTTCTTTTACACGTTTTCTGTTGGAGGAGTTTAGCTATTTCACCCGAGGAGGAAAGACTCCAGCTGTTGTCGTAAGAGCTGATAGTTCACACTTTGTTACACCTCCCGCTCTGCTCCCCACGGAGCTGCACGCCAGACGCCTGCATGCAGAAATCACCTTTTGTGATCCATCCAGAGCAAAAGTGATCTTGAGCTTGCTGGCAGCACACACTGAAACTGACACTAGAAAGCAGGATGTGTTCAGTACCCACCGCTGTGCACCCAGTCCACTGGGTGTACACCGACCTGCAGCTTCACCAGGGGGAAAATCACTCAGTGGAAGCGTTTCTTGTGAATACTTTGCTTAAAGACCCCCCCCCCCTCCCCACCCCCCTTCCTTACACTAAAACAATCAACCATTCACATATTACTGCATGGCCTCTGCTTATATGCCGCTGTACACCGAGTACTTTCATCACGTGGCAGACGGAAGCATTGATCAACAAAGATGCGATGGTGTTCGGGTTTGTCTGTAGCTAATGATAATCAGACAAGTAGATCAATAGATTTCAAGCAGACTTTGATTCTCCAGACTCCTGCTTTTGAATGAAGGTCCTCATATTACCACCCACTCAACTGGAGCACATTATTCCTGCTTGTCGGCTCTGGAAATGAGAACAGGGAGGGTAGACGCACTAGAGAGCTCCAGGTCGGCAACAAAGGGCCCTTGTCTTGATCAAGCCTCCGACCTTTTGTCAACTCTTCTTTCTCGTATCTGCTTCTTGTGTTGTGCGTCTCAAAATTCAAAGGCAAACCATCTTTAAACACAACTCGACATTTTTGTCTGCAAATTCTTAGGGTTCAGTGTCAAACGTACTGACTGTTTATTTTCGATTAAAACATTATCCGTGTGGTTTGCAGAGTGCTGTTTTGGATGAAACGCAACAAATCCAGACACTCCAGTGAAGTCGGGCCATCTAGAGGGAATTGCCAGTGATGACTTCTGTTTTGTCTAATTCCTTCCACCGTACAACAAGCCTTTCTGGACAACCGCCATTCCAATATGTCTTTATTAAGTAGACGAAAGCAGGCTTGAAAGGAGGGTTGTGCAACCCTTTGACACGCCTTACACACTCCACCCTAAATCCCACCTCACAGCTTCTCTCGAAATCCCTGGAACTCTGGATAAAACTGCAGGCGACTGTGTGCTTAAACACAACCCACGTCAACAACGAGACCTCTGTCCACCCCTCGTGTTGCATTTAGCTACACTAACACATTTAGAGGGAGGGTTAAAACAGCTCCATCTGAAAGGAGATTGAATTAAAAGGCAGAGGTTGAAATATAATGTGTTGCAAATGTTTCAAATGAAAAGAAAAAAGAAAAAATAGCTAAGAAATACATCTTAACAATAAGGTGTACTTTTCTTGAGTTTTACTGCCAAAAATGTCCTTGACAAACTTGTGACGTGAACTTAGAGAACTTAAACATCAAACCATTCCAAAACACATTTTTGTAATTATGTGATTAGGAAATAGCCTGTCTCAATTGGCTTAACGGGAATCAAGAAAAACAACATGCAAGGTCACAAGTGTGTTTGAGGGTCTGCATTACTGTCTTGTTTATACATCCGTACTATACAAATATACAGAAAAGGCAAATAAGAAAATTGCCCCAGACCCTCTTTGTGGTGGAGCAAGTACTTGTAAAGAACATCAGACATGGTATAGACCAGACTGGCAGGCAGCTGTGATGTGGACCAGCTTGGAGATCGGGGAATACAGGGATTTAATTCAGCCCTGCTCATGAAATAACATAGGTTTAGTGTTTATAAGATTGTATGGGACCTGTGAAGGGACAAAAATAAAATAAAATAAATCCTAAAATCAATATGTTTAATAGAATCGGTTATTGGAAATAGCCATCTTCATATTTCTGTGTTCAAAGACTTTTGCGTTGTTTGGCTACTGAAAGGATAATTTGGTAGCCACTAAAATAAAAACCCAGGGAGCCCAAAATGGTTTCTATTGAGTACCTGAGGCTAATCTACATTTCTTGTGTGGACCCATTACTTTCCGCGCTGCAACAGAAACGTCTCCATAAAGAGGGTTTCAGATGTTTTTTCTGGAAATTTTCACCACTTTCCACAATGAGCCATTTCAGAGCTCTGTCACTTTAAGAAAACAAGCTGTTGCTGGTCATGACCACTTGACCCTTGACTGGCTGTTATAGGTTGAGATGCTCTGATACCTGGGAGGGGCTTGCACTAGAGCTGCTGCTCCTCCAGTAGCAGCTCTCTATTGCACGTGAGAGGTGGTTCTAATGTAATTTCCCCATTTGTGATGTCACAAATAGCAATTTTTTATAACAGCTTGTCTTAGGGACAAAATTCCCAAAACCAAACACTGACAAAGAAGAGATGGACAGGTTTTTTTCACATTTGGAGTGTTTATAGAGCCAATACACATGGCAGCACAAAAGAATGCAAAAGGTGAGTTTTGCATAATACGTCATTTTAAAATGTATTCAAACCTCCAAAAAGGGCACTGTTTTTGTCCTTATTCCATAAGTGAGGCCAAACTTTAGGACTACACCTAATTAGCATGATTTGATTGCCCACATGATGGCTGGGTTTTCCCTTTTTATCATTTTAACAGTCTGCGGCACTGTCCTGATATTCAGCCCCCAGCTACACAAGCCACACAACACAAGAGAGCCCATTCTGATGTTCAGCAGATGCATGCCTGTCAGAAGGGCCGATTTTATTAGACCCATTAGCCTCGGACTTTCAAACATGCTCAGAAATCACCATACATGACGAGACAGTAAGACAAGAACCACTTTCTCAACAAGTAATAATAATAATAATAATTTGGGAATTGGGTAAAAAGGAGTAAACAAATAATATTTTTCTGGTAACCAATCAGGACAAAACAGCTCATTGTGCTCTTGGGGAATGCTTGGACTCTCTTCCTGCCCCAAAACAAAAAGCTCCTTTTTGCGTTCGCCATGGGCTGAATGCTTTGCTTTGCTTTGCCACCCCTGCCCTAAGAAAACACGCGGCCGTTTCTTTGCTGCTTGCACACAGTGGAGCCTGTTTAGTGCAGCTCCTTCTCCCTGTGAGTATGGTCGCCGCTGAGGAGGACGGCCGCGCAGTGCAAAGACAAAACAGTTTGCACCACATTAGCAGAGAAAACACGGTTAATGCAGCAGGGGAGAGGGCAGCGAGTCAACACCACACTGGTAGATGTGTTCTCTCTCTACTGATATGTTTCCTTCCAAGGGTTGGAGTATAGCAGGCATTATAACAGGCTTTCTCCTCTAAACAGGTGTAATATTGTCACACTGAGATGCAGAAACAGAGCACTCAATTTATTGGATTTAATAAGAAAAATGTTCCGTTATTAGGACTATTTAGTATAATTATAAAGGTAGATCATCTGTTTTGTTTATCTATGAAAGCTGACAGCGAGCAGGGGTAATTTTGTGATGAATCAACTTGTCCCAGGGCTGCTTTAGAAACCCCTCAGGTGACTAATCTAAATAGACCCTCAGGTGTGACTCTCGCCCATTACAGCCATTCATGTAGCACCTTGTTTAATTAACGCTGCTTAGACAACTGAAGTGTCTGAATACAAAGGCGCATGAAACAACTGTGCGCCTTTTATTGTGTAATTTATGGCAACATTTCATAAGTCTCTCTAAATCCCGACTAAGACTGCACACGCAGTTATGTATTTAGTTTGGAAGACACTCTAAGAAATGAAGCGATAAATTAACTTAGCCATGGTATGCTAACTGGCCAATGGTGGAAGAAGTACTTTTTTTTTTTTACTTGAGTAAAAGTACAGATAATGGGGTAAAAATAGAAAAAGTAAAAGTAGACGCATTGAAGAAAATGTTTGATTTCAGTAAATTAATTAAAGTTTGGATTTGTACTTCTAAGTAAAAATGTTCAAATGTGCGCCTTGCATAATCTACAGGACAAGGTAGCTTTTAAACGCAAACGGTGGTGGAATACTCACTCCTCTCCTTGGGTATCATCCCTGGGACACATCCGCCAGAATCGGAAGCCCATATTGCCGGAGGAAACCAGAAAGTGCTAAACACCAGTCACCGTTTTCTAGGTCCAAACATTTTTTGTTGTCCGTGAGTTTGAAGAGGTAGCGACCGACTGTTTCTTCTCTGACATTAAGGAGCAGAGAACCTCTCACACCAGTGGTGTTCTGCTGCAAAATGCGCAAGTGCGTACTGAGTGGAGGACTCAGGGAAATGAGGCAGATTGGTCAGATAGACAACTGCTCTTGGCCCGAAACGGGTCATTTTCAGAGATGTTTAGACAACTGCAAGAGAAACACTTTAATAATTAATTTTTTTAATCTCCCAAAAATATTTATACTAGAACATTTTAAGAGGCCCAAATTTTTTTTAGCTTAGCTTGTTCTGAAGATTTGTTGTTGCAGCTTTAAATACAGTTGTGGTCAGAAGTTTACATACACTTGTAAAAAATATAATATAATGGCTCTACTGAATGTCCCGTTATTTCTAAAACTCTGATTTTTTGCTGATAGAGTGATTGGAACAGATACTTCTTTGTCACAAAAAACATTCATGAAGTTCGGTTCTTTAATGTCTTTATTATGGGTTAACAGAGAAAAGTGTTCACATTTGCTGGGTCACAAATATACATACAGCAGTGCTAATATTTGGTTACATGTCCCTTAGCCATTTTCACTTCAATCAGGCGCTTTTGGTAGCCATCCACAAGCTTCTGGCAAGCTTCTGGTTGAATCTTTGACCACTCCTCTTGACAGAATTGGTGAAGTTCAGTTAAATTTGATGGCTTTCTGACATGGACTTGTTTCTTCAGCACTGTCCACATGTTTTCAATGGGGTTTAAGTCAGGACTTTGGGAAGGCCATTCTAAAACCCTTATTCCAGCCTGATTTAGCCATTCCTTTACCACTTTTGATGTGTGTTTGGGGTCATTGTCCTGTTGGAACACCCAACTGCGCCCAAGACCCAACCTTCGTGCTGATGATTTTAGGTTATGTTGAAGAATGTGAAGGTAATCCTCCTTCTTCATTATCCCATTTACTCTCTGTAAAGCACCAGTTCCACTGGAAGCAAAACAGCCCCACAGCATAATATTCCCACCACCATGCTTGACTGTAGGCATGGTGTTCTTGGGGTTAAAGGCCTCACCTTTTCTCCTCCAAACATATTGCTGGGCATTGTGGCCAAAAAGCTCGATTTTTGTTTCGTCTGACCACAGAACGTTCCTCCAGAAGGTCTTATCTTTGTCCATGTGATCAGCAGCAAACTTCAGTCGAGCCTTAAGGTGCCGCTTTTGGAGCAAGGGCTTCCTTCTTGCACGGCAGCCTCTCAGTCCATGGAGATGCAAAACACGTTTGACTGTGGACAATGACACCTGTGTTCCAGCAGCTTCTAATTCTTGGCAGATGTGCTTTTTGGTGATTCTTGGTTCACTCTTTACCATCCTGACCAATTTTCTCTCAGCAGCAGGTGATAGCTTGCATTTTCTTCCTGATCTTGGCAGTGATGAAACAGTGCCATGCACCTTATACTTACAAACTATTGTTTGCACTGTTGCTCTTGGGACCTGCAGCTGCTTTGAAATGGCCCCAAGTGACTTTCCTGACTTGTTCAAGTCAATAATTCGCTTTTTCAGATCCATGCTGAGCTCCTTTGACTTTCCCATTGTAGCGTTTGTGGGCGTTTGTATCCAATGAGCCCTATTTACCTGGCCTAAGAGAAGTTACCAGCTGTAGTCACTCATAATCACTCACAAGAAGTTAAGAGGCCATGCTATGAAGCTCAGTTCACTGACACGTTTCTAAGTCACCAAAATTGCTAGTTCATGTTGCTGTATGTATATTTGTGACCCAGCAAATGTGAACACTTTTCTCTGTTAACCCATAATAAAGACATTAAAGAACCAAACTTCATGAATGTTTTTTGTGACAAAGAAGTATCTGTTCCAATCACTCTATCAGAGAAAAATCAGAGTTTTAGAAATAACGGGACACTCAGTAGAGCCATTATATTATATTTTTTACAAGTGTATGTAAACTTCTGACCACAACTGTATGCAAATATGGAGGCAAAACACAACTTAAAGTACTATTACCTTCAAAACTGCAGTCTGGCGTAGACAAGGGTGTGTGCTGCCAGTCTCCATCGGACCAGGGGTGGGGTGTTGTTGAAACCATTTAAATGATAAATGATAAATGACCCGCACTTGTATAGCGCCTCTCAGAGTAAGGACTCCAAAGCACTTTACACTACAGTGTATCATTTATCCATTCACACACACACACACATTCACACACTGATGGTGATGAGCTACGATGTAGCCACAGCTGCCCTGGGGCACACTGACAGAGGCGAGGCTGCCGAGCACAGGCACCACTGGTCCCTCCAACCACCACCAGCAGGCAAGGTGGGTTAAGTGTCTTGCCCAAGGACACAACAGCAGAATTCTCTGGAGCTGGGATCGAACCAGCAACCTTCCGATTACTGGACAACCCACTCAACCTGTTGAGCTACTGCTGCCCCAATTTAGGGAATGTAGCGGAGTAAAAGTTTAAAAAGTGGGCCCCAAGAAAATTATTCTAATTGTACTTAAAGCCTCAGTGGGTAAAAATACTCGACTCCTTAGCGCCACGTAGTTCAGAGTAGTTTTTTGCAGCTACAGTAGCCCACATGCATCAAAAAGGCAAAGTGAAGCAGCAGCTGTGTCTTCTCACTGCAGTGCTGCTGCGCCTTATGCGCCTTGCGCGCGTCAAACACGTCTGCTGCGCCTAACACGCCGGCCGTGTCACTCACCTCCCTGTCTCTCACGCACAACACCACAGTTACAAACGACTTCCAATCCAGCTTTCAACCCAGTGGTCATATGTAATCAGAACAACACCCACCCTCCCGCATCATGTTTAGAGGGTGAACTTTCATGTCAAAGCAAAAACACGAAACGCGAAGCATTATTTCTTGTATGTCCCTAAACAGCTACGGTATTTCAAGATGGCGCATGACTATGGTGCACCAACCACAGTTTATGTATGTATGTAAAAACGTAAAATTTTAACCTAATAGGAATGTTTATAATAGACTTTGGTGAAAATATTAACAAGGTAGGCCAAGTGTGTGACAACTGCAACTGGTTGCCTAAATTTAAACGATTACTTTTAACACAACAATGTAGAACAGGGCTATTCAATTCAGGGCCTCAAGGGTCAATATCCAGCATGTTTTAGTGGTTTCCTCAGGTCCAACATTCAATGGTTGAATCACCTGTGCAGCAGGTCAGGCTCTGCAGAAGCCTGTTAATCAACAGTTGAAGCGGGTTAAAAGCAAAATGTGCTGGATACCGGCCCTCCAGGACCGGAATCGAATAGCTCAGATGTAGAAGAATACATATTACTCTTTACATTAAAGTAACTAGGTTCAGTGGAACCAGTTGATACAACTTGGTTAAGTAAATCCAACATTTCATTGCTTAGAGTGCATGTGTTGCGTTTAGCTTGGAAGACATGTCGTTTAACACATTTCTGATCACTTTGCATTGTTTGCAAACCAAAGTTGCCACCGCTCATGTTGTGCTTCTTACACATCTTTTCACCCAATTAAGTTTCAACAGAGCCACGAGTGCTTCATTGTTTAAGACCCCACGTGAGTTTCTTTAACATCAGCGTTTCTTCTGCGACTCAGTGGTTGCATTTCACAACAAATTAAAATGGTCCCTCTCGCCTTACCGATGGAGTCCACTAAATGGATTTATTTGTATCTAAGTGTCAATATATTAAATGACAGAGGGCTAATGAGGCAGGTCACCGCTTCCTTTTATCTTCAGTCTTGCTCGTGCATGTCTTCATCAGCTAACAGTCTCCTTTAAATGGAGGATGGACATGTTGGCCTCCCTGGGCAAGAGCCAGGCCTGTCTTACTAGGCTGTTAATGCCCCCCCCCCCCCCCCCCCCCCACACACACACACACACACACACACACACACACACACACACACACACATTCACACACACACAATCCTTCTAGCAGGCTAACCCAGTCTACCCTCAACAAACACAGAGGATAGAATCATAAGCACACAAACTCAACAGAGGCACGACAAGCACATACACACTTGAAACACACACATTATCATTTCCCTACTCTATTATTCTCTCATTATCATGCTAACAGTTCCAGTCGAGCTCCACTAATTGGGGGACTTACACATTCTCTTTAACAATGTCTATTTTTTTGTCAGTACTTTAATAAGCTTCACACTGAGAAAATCAGTTGTGCCGGGGAGACAACAAAAGCGTCTGAGAATACACAAATTAGCACTATTATCTTTATATAATTACCACACAGCCCTGTGTTTATTTAAAGTCATCTGATTAATGTTAAATATTTGCTGTAATCGCGGCGATCAGAAGGTTTTTGTTCCTCTAAATTGATAATAAAACAGAATGAGAAGAGGAATTTACTAAATTTGGATATAAAGTGTGCATATTCTTTTTCATAATAAAACTAATTTAATAAAATGCAATCCACTGATTGTGATAACGGGCAATTTATGATATAAACAATCCATCAATTAGACCTTTTGCTGCTGACGGACCTCGTTAGTTTGCATAATTAGGTTTCTGTGGGAGGCCGCCTAAAGCTTGGTTAATGCTTGACGCGTCCGCGAGGTCCGCGCGGCGAAATTGTGTCATTTTAACAACCACGCCCCTCCACCGCGCCTCCGCACGGCCCAAAATTTCCGCAACGCGCACCTAGGAAAATTTCTAACCATGTGGACGGGCGGACGCGGAAAACATGGCGGACCGGCAAGAACTAGTATGGCAGAGGTTCGTAAATACAGACATTTGTATGATTCAGCTCTCAGAGATCACCGTGATCAACATGTTGTTAATAACTCTTGGAGAGAAATAGCTCGCACTGTTGGAAAAGATGAGGACGCTGTTAAAAATGCTGGAATGCCATGTTGTAAACAGTAATTTCTACTTCTACTATGGTGTAGTGTTGGATGCATGCCGTAGAGCTCCATGCTGCCCCCTACAGTTTGGGAGAATATTGGCTCACCGCAGAGACGAGCCGCACGAACCATAAACGCTGCAAGTTGTGAAGCGCGTTCCATCCGCGAGCCGCATCACCAAGCGGAAAGTGAATGCGTCAAGCATAAACCAAGCTTAACAGTGGCAGAAATCCTCCACTGGTTGGATACTTTGTGATGAAATCACGACCCAAATCTCCCTTTCAGCTACTTTATGCTGTAGCAGCTATGGCAGCTAAACAATAGCTAGACGTTTTTGTTTTGTTTGTTTGTTTCCAAGACCAAGATTTGAATATTTGCTTAATTTTTATGTAATTAAACTTTCAACTAACGTCTGTAAAAAAAATTACAAGTGTTAAAAAAAAGTGATGTTTTTTTTTTTAGTTAAGAGAGATCGTTTAAATCACTGCACGTCTTCCAAAACTACAGTTGTACTCAATTTGATGTATATGGAGAAATAAAATGTGTGTTTTCTGAACATTAAACGCTGGAAACTAAAAGTGATCTCTTAAATAATAAAGGAAAAGAAACATTCACCCCAGCACATTATGAATGAACCTTTGAGTTTTAATATATAAAGTAGTTATTCCTCGTTTAATTCAACAAAAGACATCCCTACCTAATGAAAAAAAAACTTAAACAGCAACATATAGTTTCTACTTGTTTTATTATTATTAAATGCAGCAAATTACCTGGTTTTGTAGCTTTAAAGATGTTATAAGACATTAGTAAACAAGCTAGGTTTTGAATGCAAACAAGGTCACGCAACACTGACCCCTGCTCTTCCGGTACCTTCCCTGGATCCGCGTCAACCGGATCTGGTAGCCTGAATCGCCAGAGGAAACGAGATAGCACAAAACACCAGTCGCTGTTTTCTAGGCCCAAACATCTTTCGTTGTCCGTGACTTCAAACGGTGTTTTTCTTTTTTGGACTCTGGTAGATGGTGCTAAAGTTGAAGTGGTAGCAGCCGACTCTTTCTCCTCCTCTGATGTTATCAAGTGGAGGACCTCTCACACCAGTGGTGTTCTGTTGCTAAATATGTGAGTGTGTGATTGAATGGAGGACGCAGGGAAGTGCGGTGGTTCAGTGAAACCAACAACCGAGTGGTCCAATAGTTGCTTTCGGTGCTAAACGTGTTATTGGCGGAGGTTTTTATACAACTGCGAGAGAATCACTTTAATTTTTATTATTTTCGTTGTTTTTTTAGTTTCCACAATTTAATCACAGCTATATTTGAAAAAATATTTTCAGCCCATTTGTTTTCCAGATTTGCCATTGCAGCTTTAAACCCACCTTCTGTGGTAGAAAAGCTGCAGAATAACCTTTCAAACACCCAAATATTCAAGCTATTTCTTTACTTCAACTTTTAACTGCATTTAATGAGTTTGAGAGTTTTTTTTTCATCGTTTTTGTCTTTTAATCCTTTTTAGTTTTAAATATTTGCAACGTTTATACATAAAGCTATTTCCACTTATCAATTGTTGAGGAATTACTTCTTTTTGAAACCTTGGGACCTTTATTTTTAACATCTGAATGCACCCCCACTGTTTCTCCACACCATTAAAGACATGTAAGAAAGCCCCTGAGGCTTTGAAGTGTGCAGTAGACGACAGTATACTGGCCTTTCCTTCTTTTAATCTCCTTTTTACCAATTTTAAACAGCAGAGATAGGCTCATGCTGTGTTTATGTGCCCTCGAGGCCACCGGGTCAAAGGTAGGATGTTCAGGCACAGATAATGTCTTTTGTGATGATTAGAGTTTAAGGCCAGGTCACGAGCAGAAGGACAACGGGTTAATTTGAAATAAACAAAACGACATCTAAAAAATGCACATGCTCTATAGTAACATCCTATTTTTATTTTCAGATGTTGGGCGTGTGAATTAGACACACAACAATGTTGTGATATTGTGGCATTCTAATGATGTTTAATGATCTTTAAAATTTAAATTAAATGTTCTGGATTAAAAGTATCCCCCTGTTTCATCTAGGGAGCTTAGCTTTCTCCTGTCTGCTTATGAAGATAAAGTTCACCCTGACCTTTCAGTCAGCTTTATCCTCTTGATGTGTGTATCAGTGTGCATGTATTCCTGCACACAATCACCTCCGTGCATGTGCACACCTGGTGATTTATACGAGTTTGCGTCTCTAAATTCTGGAAAAACACCCAAACTACAGCTTGTTAGTGTAGGTGTGTGGGTATACATGTTCTTATGTGTTTTTAGGTATTTTTATTCTCATTTATTGTGGTTGTTGTATGTTTTTAGAGAGCGAACATCTACCGAAGCCAAATTCCTTGTAAATGTAATTTTACTTGGCCAATACATCTGAAATCTGAAATCTGAGGTGAGGTGGTATTTCTCATAAAGATGGGTTCCAGAAATCAAAGATGAAAAAAAAGACTTGTTTTATTTTGTAACCTCTCTGCAGCTAGAAAACCTCAGCGAGATAAGCAGCTTCTTAGACAAAGTGCTTATCTTTTAATATATTTGTTAAAGTGTCGCATGCATCCTGTAAAATCCTGAGTGGTGTTTCAAATTCCCAACTAAAATCAGTTAATCTAATCCTGGGATTGAATTAGTGCCAAGATTATTCCAGTGACGCGGGGCCGGACTGAAGGGACACTAAGATGCTGAGGGGCAGAGCACACAAAGCCTTGAGCTTTAATTTTTGATAAGCCCCAAACACTTCAATCTGCTATTTTAAAACAAGTGACATTGTAATCCGGTGGGACAAAGAATAAATCTCTCCCCCTCTCTCTTAAAATGCGATGAAGAAAAGGATAAAAAGAGACGGCTATTCATAAAGGAAGCTTTAATTGAATTTCATGCTGCCTTGCTCCAAAGCAGCTAAACCTCCAAACACACACGTTTCTGAGCGATTCAGCCTTCATGCAGCAAGCCCTTGAAAGCACACACATTGCGTGCCAACGGCAGTCTCCGGTTGCAGTGCCTGTGGTTTTATTGTTGGAGCTGTTTACAATGTTCACGATGTGATCACTCACATCATCAATACGAGGCCTAAGCAAGAGGCTCTTCCCTCTCCCTGAAGCCAAACAGAAGGACTTTGATAGCAGTAGGGTCTCCAATAAAGTTTAGTGCACTCCATGCTAACAGCAGAGTAACTCAATCCCACAGCGCTGCTTACCGCTTTGCTTAAAGTCTGTTACATGCAGACTGGAAGCTTGTATACAGAAGTAATTAAGTCAGAGCTGTTATGCATTAAAATGGCCAGGACACTTTTAAGAGGCAGAAACAAGAGGGGCAGAAAATACTTGACCAGTTTGGCCCTGACTCTCTTATCTACTGGCCTTGACCCTTCATCAGCTCTCTGGATATGTGAAGGAACGGGGTTAGGGAGAGAGAACGTGTTCTGTTTTAAATAACTTGTTGTTGGATAAACAATGTTCCACAGGGCGAAACTTGGGTGGTATCCACCGAGGGAAGTCAGGGGAGGTGCACGGCCAGTGGAGCAGATAGCCTGAAAGTGGGATTCTTTCACTTAAATGTGGATGAACTTTTTTCTTTTTTTCCTCCACACGATCCAGTGGGCATTCTGTCAAGGGAAAAGCTGGATATTACTGGGCTCTGTAAGAAAGGACCTAGCTTGTATCTCTGTTCAAGTGTTTGAAAGTGCATTCCAGTACTCCCTCAAATCTCCAAGCTCTTTTAAATCCATGCATCAAGAGGAATTTTCAGGTGTCATTTGCCTGTAAATGTGTGATGAAATCAAGAGGCTCTTAATGCGAGATGTTTAAGGGCTGTGCCCTTATGCTCAATGAGCATAAGTAAAGGGTCCTCTCTGATACGAGTCTCTCTAGCTCCTCAGGAGTGTATAAGGTACTTCATTTAGGAGTGTTTTCCACACAGAGTGCAATGGATTGTGCTTGTCTTTAGTCAGTTGTAATATAGAATACATTTTCCAAAACACTTCCGACTTGAATGAAATGTTGAGTTAATTGATTTCTCAACGTTATCGTGTCTCGGCTAGAAGAAGCTAACTTTTAGCAACTTTAAAACATGGCAGAACATGTTCTGGCTTGTGTTGTTTGGGGAGAGAACATGCCAAAGTTGCATTTTTTACCCAAGAAAGAAGAGCAAGCAAAGGCAGCGAATGAAGGCTGCAAACGAAGGCAATAAACAGAGGCAGCGAACGTAGGCAGCGAAGTGAGGAAGCGAATGAAAGCAGCAAACGAAGGCAGCGAATGAAGGTTGCAAACGAAGGCAGTAAACAGAGGCAGTGAACGTAGGCAGCAGACAGAGGCAGCGAATGAAGCCAGCGAAGTGAGGAAGTGAATGAAAGCAGCAAATGACGACACCAGTGAATGAAGGCAGCGAACAAAGGCAGTAAAGTGAGGCAGCAAATGAAGACACCAGCAAACGAAGGCAGCAAATGGAGGCAGCGGAAGAGTTGCGTTGCTCTTAGCCAATCAGAGACATTTGCATATCATGACAACGTCTGGTAATACTGTCATTTGATGCACCTCGTGATTTTTATCTTGAGAGGTGCTATAGAAATGATACTTTCTTCTTCTTCATTTTCTGCCCCCCCCCCCCCCCCCCCCCCACGGCTAATGTCTTCCCCTTAAACAGGAGCACCGCAGATTTTTCCACAGAAAATGACTCATAAGTCATTCAGTTATACTAGTGGCCGCAGCAAATGTGTTGAAAAAACAAAACAAGTGAATGACTCCTTTAAGTTTATCACAAATATGTGACCCAACATAAAAATTTTGATAAACCACACATGACATGCACCATGAGTCATTCACTCACACACACACGGATGGTGATTAATTCCAGCATTCCAACAAAATGTTCATTTTTCATTGTCTTGCTTTAACTTATTTCTGATACAAACACAAACCCGCAGTGAAATTTCACAAAAAGCATTCATCAAACATAAAGTTGGACAAATCTCATCTCATTAAATAGGTGAACAGTTTTAAATCTCTTTGGAAATGCTGAACAGTGAGTTCAGACACTTTGGCGTTGTTGCTGTAGCACAATTTTGCTGCAAATCAATGTTTAATGAAAGGAGAGAATAGGGAGAGCTGACTGTTGGAAGAACGAGCACAAGAGGAGGAGGAGAAGGATGTGCCTCACACCAAACATGCCCAGATGGGATAGCAGTAGCTTCATAAAGGTAAGCTCCCAGCCTTGACTGCTAAAGTGACCAAACACAAGTTGTCCAGCGCACTTTGAACATCTCCAGCTGTTTCTAGATGGTCCGTGACAGCATCTCTGATCTACAGAAGGCTAGCATGTTTACACCTGGAAAGAAAATGCTCCAACAGGCCAACTGCATGAAGGCGGCTGGAGTTTCAGCAGTTTTCTGCCATGTGAAAGCGTGTCGCCCTTCAGGGACCAACTCATTTCAGAGGCGTTTACCAGCACCTTTCATGTCCCCCACCTCCAAGCACTCCTCCATCAGCAGAACTCATTAGCTGTTGTTACGTTCCCCCCTTCTTTTTTTTTCATTAAGATGTGCTAATTATTCACCTCCATATTTTAAAACCCTCCTGATTACCAACAGGCAATTAACATTTGATGAGAATGACGACTGTTAGTGTGACACAAGAATTAGAGATAAAAGGGTAAAAGACACCCAAAAGTAAAAAAGAACAAAAAGTAGCGGAGAGGCGTACTTATGCTAGCAGTGATATTTACTTTAAAGTTTAATTTCATTGATCTGAGTCACTAAAGTGAAACATTTGGCTCGTAGTGGAAATACCGGTGGGCTAATTACGCAGATGAGAGAAATGTGGGAGGCTTGAGCGACTGACCTGGATCTGCTGCTGGAGGAGGTTGATCTTGTGCTGCTGCTGCAGAAGCTGCTGCTGTTGTCTCGCAATCTGGTTGGAAACAGACAAAGAAGACGAACTGAATCAATGAAGACTTTTTTCACTTCATCATGAAAATTTTAAAAGTTATGCAGAATCCAGGCAACTTTCCATGGAAGAGAAAAGACCCATTCAGAGCACGGCCTGTAAAAGATAGTTCACTTATTTACACCTGTTGCTGTCTAAATCTGGTGAAATATGGATTAGCTCTGCTCAGATTGACGAGCTAACGGCTAGTTACAAATCACATGAACTTGTGCTGCCTTGAACAGTTTCGGTCCTAAAATATCCAAAGCAGTCCTTGTTGATAAAGATCATTAAACTTTATATTGTTTTACATTTCACATACAATGTTAATTTATGTAGAAGTTTTTGGCTATTTGCAGTGCTAATTAGCAGCAGAGCTAGCTATCTGTGACCTTTTTGCTCATATTTGTTTTCAACATTTCTGCCAAGTTACACATGAAATATAAAATTGTTATAATAATTAATAATGTCCACATGAATCATTTAAAATTAGGAGATTACTGTTCTGTAAGGACATAAGCAATCCACTTTGGTTTTAGCCCCACTTAGAGAAGCCGTTGGTTAATTTGTTTGTTTAAAACTGATCTGTTTCTTCAAGTCTGTTATTCAAAGAGCTACTATATTTACAAAGGTAGGATATTAAAGATGAAGTTGACTGAAAAACGATTTCTTCATGATAATTTCTAATTATCAGTTAATCTGAGTATTTAATGCAGGCTGAACATGAAAATAGTCTCCTACACCTATCTCCTGCATTAGCTTCTAATAGAAATTAGACGATGAAACTCTAGGATTTGAAAAGCTTCGTAGATCTATACTACTGTGACGCACGGCAGGGATTGCTGTTGCTGTTTTAGCGTCCGGAATAAACAGAGAACCTCTCTTTTAACAAAAGCTAGCAGCTAGGATTAGCAACTCAACGCTCCTCCACGCTTGTATTTGTGGAGGTAAAACATTCATGTCCCCCGAGCAAACAGAGTCAGTGGTAGAGTCGTGTTGCTTTTATCCAATCCGAGGCAAGATATCTAAATATCAGGAAATAAAATCCTCCCGTTCGAAGCTCAGCTCTGATGTCACAAACTGGCCCTGCTTGGCTAGGGGGTTGTGGGCTTTCTGGTGCCCTGAGTTCTGACTGCAAGGCATTCATTCCTACTACAAAAGAGTAATCCACACCTTTATTTCTTCATATCTTAAAAAATAAATAAAAGAAAAACGCTCCTTTACATAAAAGCAGATTTCTGCATTCTGACAACGACAAACAATTAGATACTATTAATGAACATAAAACGACCCGCGCAGAAGTACGCAGCACGAACTCGTGCTGGAGGAGACTAAATGATTTACAAGACAGACAAGTGTGGTTATGATGGAGACCATTGGTGCAGGCGGAGTGTGACTGACAGAAGTCCCTGCTGCCCCTGAGTGATGCGCATCTTCACCGCAATCTCTCTCTCGTCCCGCCACTGCCTCCCTCTACATGCTCACTTCATTGAGCATGACAACCGAGTTTTAAGTGTCGTTTAATTTTCAATTTTAAATATAATTACAAAGCGTTCGCTGTAAGATATCTGCCGTCTGCAAATGTGTCAAGATTAATTTGTGCTGGCTTCCTCACGAGTGTCAACAGTTAATTACGGTGTTGTATCTTGATGGCTTGATGACATTCTGGCTCTCAGCGGGCCTTCCCACTCTCCTACACCACCACCCTCCCCCCCCCACTACCATTTTAATAATATTCCTTCATTCCAAAATAAGATCAAGTTCCTTAGATCTCTGCTTATTCATGCTGATATGTCTACAAAACCTAAAGAGTCATGCGTAGTTTGCAAATGAACATCACGGATTGGGGAAGAAATCAATACTCTTAATGTATTATTAGTGTACTGTGACCAAATGTATCACTAAGGCAGGTGGTCTATCCCTTCATTTACAACAGGGAGGTCTGGGAGTGTGCTGAGAGAAAACTCTGAGTGAACTCCTCGCTGATAATTGACTCATAGCCATTAGAGTGGCTGTTGATAATAAAAGTGTCGCCCGTGTGGATAGTTTGTGTCCTTATTTCTTCCCAGACATTAACACACTTCATGGCCTGTGCTAATTTGCTGATTTGTACAATATGGCTCATTGGCCTGATTTCTGCTGCAAATCTAATGCCCGCCTTGTTATAATAGGAGTCGATTTATAAGATACGGAGGACTTCCCGTGTTTAATATAATGTTTAATTCACACATTGGCTTCCATTTGTTGGTACAAGTCATAATAACATTTTTCCCAGCACGCAGCATAAATGCGAGTGAGAGAGCATGACCGAAACGTTGGAGGCAACGCAGACGGCAACGTAATATTATTATCCTGGATTCCAAGACTTTATTGGCACACTTCAAGCATGAAATACAACAGTTAGGTGATAACTCTGCTGCAAATGGCTTTAATGAGGTTTATTATTGAAATCGGAAGAGTAATAAAGTAAATAAGCTTGAGGAGGACCGTGGTCTTGAGTTGTGAAATGGCAAAATGCCTTCTTCGGGTCAGGGACGAGGTCCTGCCTCAAGTCGAGGAGTTTAAGTATCTCAGGTTCTTGTTCACGAGTAAGGGGAAAGATGGAGCGTGGGATTGATGGGCGGATTGGTTATGCGGGCGTTGTACCGGTTGGTCGTGGTGAAGAGGGACTTGATCCAAAAGGTGAAGCTCTTGATTTATCGGTCGATCTACGTTCCAACCCTCACCTATGGTCATGAGCTTTGGGTAGTGACCAGAAGAATGAGATCAATGATACAAGCAGCTGACATGAGTTTTCTCCGCAGGGTGTCTGGGCTCTCCGGGAGGGGCTCAGAGTAGATCCGCTGCTCCTCCACATTGAGAGGAGCAAGTGGAGATGGCTCGGGCATCTGGGTAGGATGCCTTCTAGACGCCTCCCTGGTGAAGTTTACCGGGCACGTCCAACCGGGAGGAGACCTTAAGGAAGACCCTGGGCACGCTGTTTCTTGTCTGGCCAGGGAACACATCGGGATTACCCCGGAGGAGCTGGCCCAAGTGGCTGGGAGGAGGGAAGTCTGGGCCTCTCTGCTTAGGCTACTGCCCTCACGACCCGACCCCGTACAAGCAGAAGACAATGGGTGGTTGGATGGAGACTGAGGAGGGATGACAATGAATGTTGTGAATAAAAAATACCACTGAGCGATTACCTGCTCCTGCTGCTGTCGAGCCAGTTCCATCTGCTGCCTCTGCTTTTCCATCTGTGACGCAGCGAGCTTCTTCTGCTCGTCGTGTGCAGCCAGAAGCTGCTCTCGCAGGCTGATCAGCTGGGTGATCATTGTGGAGAGCTGATGCTCCTTCTCTGCCAGGCTCTCCGGAGTACCTGGTGATCAATAGGAGAGATCAAGGTCAAGAGCTGGAATAAATAAACACATTAACAGCTGATAAACAAAAATAAAAGCATAAACAGGAAAAAAGAAAAGAAAGAACTCAGATTTTTTTTCATTGCTGTCATTTAGTCACCAGCCTTTTGGAAGGAAAGCTTGTGAGGAGTTTGGAGTTTGAACGTGGCTAAATTTAGAAAAGTGGCCTTGCTGCAAAACACACCACCAATCAACGCATTGTGCTATTGTAGTGACACAATATTTAACACAAAGAAAAGCACGCAGGAAGCAACCGACTGCAGTGAATTCACTAGAAAGTGTTAAGGTCACACACAGCCTGGAGTTGAGGATTTTTGCTGTAGCCGCTGTTCGCGGCTTTCAGAGGAAGAAAGAGAAGGAATTGTTTCTGGCGCTTAGACAAAGAGCTGCAGGGAGCCGTCAAACCAAGGTGTCAGACTTCCACGGGTTATTATAGGAGAGGTGTTAAGAGTCCCTGGTTTCCCCGGCCTCTAAACTGTACAGGTTACAGATACAGCGATCACACCAGTGCATCAGAGTTCATTGCAGAATGGATGGCTCTAACTTGTCAAAATGTCACATGGCAATGTTCATTATTTTGCACACCAAGTGTTGTATTATCTGTGGATGCATCATAGCAACTTTCCAGCTGTGATTTTGGTCAGCACGCTGCATGCACATCTGTGAAACAGAAAAACAACGACAGAACTATTGTTTATTTTTCTCTCTGTGGCCTCATGACCACTGTGTGTGTGTGACAGAGAGAGAGAGCTGCTCCACTGCACTGCTCTCTCTCTCTCTCTACGCCTAATCAATGCTAAGTGATCCTACCATTGACTTACACAGCCAACATAATTGCCAGTGAGAGGCTAGACAGTAACTCACTCCCCTCCTACTGCACTCCCGTGTGACAAGCTGATCCCAGGGAACACGAGGGAAAACTGATAGGAAACCCGACAAAAAAAAGGCAGCGGGAGAGGAGAGGGATAATAGCATCGGGATCTAAATAATAGTACAGCAAAGCCTGGCCTGGGGCCAGCGGAAGCTGAATTCCTTCCTGGGTGTCTTCCCCTCGTCTCTGACCACATCTGTCTTGAGTTTCTCCGAGAGCTCCCAGGGGCCCTCTCCACTCAAACTATTTTAATTTGACTAAACACCTGATTTATTTTATCTCTCCGATGAGGAAAGCCGTTTGTCTTAATAAGGCCTGTCAACCTCCAGAACCCATTCAGGGCAATTTACTGGCAGGCTTGTCTGAAGCTCCGTTCGCCCCGCTCTGCCTCCACTGCCTGCTGCAATAGAAGAGAGCTGCAATTCTCCATTTATCCTAACCAAAAAAAAAAAAGAAAGAGGAACCTAAAAGCAGCTATTCATCGGGCCCGTGTGCTGTCTCCAAGGCCTGAATTGACTTCTCATTCACCCGACTACACTTGTTGTGAATGGTTTATCTGTAAAATTGATACAATCAGCACCAGTTTTATTAACCTTTGGCTGTGGCTATGATGGAGCTGCTGCTTTATTTTTTTTTTTACCGGTAACCGACGAGACGCATCGGGTGACGTCACGGTAAATCCCAGCTATCGATACTGCAGCTGGATGGAAAGGACGAATAGCCTGACCTGCCAGACTAGTCCTCTGTTTAATTTGACACAGAAAACCAGTCTGGTTACTCACAGGCAGAGAGGCACACGAGGGGTGGGACTAGCCAGCTCAAAAATAACCAATCAGAAACAAGGCTGAAGTGTACCGTGTGGCGCCTTAGTGAAAAATAACGTCTGGCGACGGTGCAAACATCTTTCTTTAGAAGCAAGGCTTTTAGCGCTTCTTCCTGTTGTGGTTTTAAAGACGTGTCCAAGTCATTTCGAACAGAGGAAAGAGCCGCAGCGAACTCTGCTTCATTCGCCATGTTCATGAAAAACTGAGCGTCGTGGTGTGTGACGTACGCTGCTCACCGCTGAATGGCTCGGTTAGAATTCTCAAGGGGTGGGGTTATTTGAAAAGGAGGGTTCCCAGACCCAAAAAAATATATAAAAAAACACAAAATCAGCCAGATGAAAGATGACACTCAGTGCGTTTACATGAGCATCTAAGTCGATCTAAGTAATAAACTGGGAGCCTTTATACTAATTTACATGCGCGTTAGAAAACCAGACTCTCAAATGAAGTTTGTTCCACTGCGGTACAGTAGGTGGCTGATAGGTAATTAATTTTATCCCATATTACCTTAAAGGACGACACACACAGAGAGAGAGAGTAGATTGATTTTTCGTAATGTCCATGAATCGTCATGCGAGAGCTGGGCGCAGAAACCCCCTCCGTGGAGCTAACCAGGCCCCCTCTGCTCCTGGGGAAAGCCTTCAGCTCACCAGATCTGCATGCCCGCATTCTCCACCAAAATGTTAGGTAATTAAATGTGGGGTAATAACCCTGGAACCTGAAATAACACACATGACAACAAGGAAGACATTTTACCCTGAGTCCCCAAAATAATGGAGAGTTAACGCAGAGGAACCTCCTCCGAGGCTGTCCCCCACGTTACTCCCATGTGTTCAGTTTGCCAGGGGTTTAATTTAGCAAAGGATGGAGAAGGCGGGGCCTTCTCAGGTTACAGAGGTACAGAAGTTTCTTTGGAAATCCACAATCAACATCCTTGACTGCAAACGAGCTACTCTGCTCAACCTTTCATGAACAGCCACAGTTGGCAAACACAGAGATTCATGAAGTGTTAATAACACAAATTGGGCATCTTTTAGGCCTCAAAAAGATACAATTATAACCCAACAGTGGCGACATGCACCCGTTTGTTTTGGCATTCTTCTGGTCAGAAGTGAAGCACGCAAAGTTAAAGAGATGTTCACAATGGCCGAAGGAAGGGACAACGCTGCAGCACAGCTGATTTGGTTCGTACTCTACTGTTTGATGGTTTTAACGTGCTGCTTTGTGGTGATGATATTGTCAGAAGACTGCATCTGCGATCTCGTCACTTCCAGACGTTTCCGGCATTAGCTTGACTGAACCGTTTATACACAGATGCAGTCTGTTTCCAAGCACATTTTTTGGGTGTTTCGCGATTACAACCAGTTTGCCTTCAGCAAGACCGACGTGTTTACATGCATTTAAAAAAGACGTCAGTCTATTCAGGGCAACAGTTTGGTTTTCTGATGTGCATGTAAATGCACTGACTGAAGTGGTGAAATGCAAGATCTGGCCCCCCACTCCAGCTCACCACGTAGATTTCATGCAACGCCCTATTTTAGGAATCAACATCAGATGTTCTTTTTTTTTTTTTTAACCGAAGAATATGTGGAATGTATCGGATCTGATGTGTCTTCTGAGCATGAATTTGCAGAATGACGTGTGTAAAGGGTCTGATGGACTACCCTGAGAGTGGGGTGCCTCATCCTGCCCAGCCAACACAAGAATACCAACAGAGGGCCCATTGTTTTGATGCTCAGCTGAACTGTGGGAAGCCCAAAGCATCCTCTTCAACTCAGATTTCTTTACTTCAATCAAGACCTCTGCTGCAATGCCTCATTTTATTCGTCTGTAACAATTTTAAACATCTGCAAGATTCTGCAAGAGCAGTTCATGACGATGTCCTCATAGAACATGGAGGTATTTCACCTCGGAGACTTCAGACAGCTGAGCAGAAAATCAGAGGCATATGTGTTTTGTTGGCTGGTTAGTGTTAAAATCTGTGCTCTTCCCGCTTTAAATTATGGATCAGCTTTAAAATGCGGATAAAAGTTTTATTGGGTGGTACCGAAGAGTAGCGTCGTGGTCTGCGTCTGACCGGCATGCTGACAAAAGAGGCCGTTTCCTGCATATTGCATGGCTTTTAACAGCGTTTGGGCTGGGGTCTGCCTGTTAACATGTCTCGTCACATTGAGCTTCCGACGGCAGACAGACAGCTCGGAGGTGCCATGAAGCCACGTAAACCCCGGCAGCCAGGCCAGACCTAACATGTTGTGACATCCCCCTGGTAGACGCGTGAGGCCCGGGACAATACCAGGAGTGCGTGGTCAAAGTGCACTGGCGTATTTCTTGTTTTCTCAAGCTAACTTCAGCTATTCTCCATCGATTCACAGAAGGAGGGGATTATAAAGCTGCGCTGTGCAGCTCCAGCCCATTTAACATTCACCTTTTGAGATTCCTGCCTCATCTAAACGTCACAAAGTAGGGCAGAAAACATCAACGAATGACTAAATAAATGATAAGAGAAAAACAAGCCGAGCCACGGTTGCTCGGGGATGGACGGGGGTATTTGAGCCTTGGGGTCCTAGGATAAAAGGCACTTTGTAGGGGTGAGATTTGTTTTGTCCAGTACCCAGATCTCCCTCTCTCTTGGCTCGCTCCTCTCTGCTCTAATCAAGCAGTCTCTAATTTGGGTTCCAAGTCCAGTACCGGGGAAAAAGAAGCAGGCTTGTTACTTTGAAGAGTCCCGAGTGAATAAGACAGATAAAAGATTCAGGCACACAAAAAAAAAAGAAGAAAAGCGAGGGAGGGTGAGGGTGAAAAGGGGGAAAATCACAAGGCACCCTATTCTCTCCCCTTCCTTTTGGTTAGGACAGCTGAGCCATTAAGACCAGATCTGAATTGAGTTTTTTAGCACCAGAGGACTGGAATTCCTTTGTCTCTCCATCGGTCAGCAACTGTGGACGCTTCCATATGCTGCAAGACCATCCTAAGTAAATCAGGATTTTTCTAAATGCTACAATTGTACAAAGCTGTACACACACACACACACACACACACGCACGCACACACGCACACACACGCGCACACACACACACATAGCTTGAATGCCATGCATGCTGAGACTCTGTCTTTGCTCAAAGAGTGTGAGCAGTGTGTGTTTGTACAGATGTGTGTTCAGTGAAAAAAGTGCACTTCTGAATAAATGGACATGTGTGTGTGGGAACTCTGCAGTCACCTGATCCTTTGTCCATTTTTCTGTGGAAAGCACAGACACCGACTTACGGCACCTCCGCATTGATCTGATCCAGACTTACTGTTTAAAGTTGTTGTTTTTTTGAAAGCATGCAGCATAAACCAATATCATTAAACAAACGTGTTTCTTTGCTCATCATGAATTTGGAGAATTCCATTTTCAGGCAAAAACCCCTCGTTTTAGTAGATTTTCTTCTCAGTTTGAACAGAAGCACACCACTGCTACAAGGCCATGTGTTTCCAGTAACATGGTGTTAATACGTCTCTGTGTCCTACAACCAGGACAATATGAGCAACAGCTGTTCTACCTGGCTTGCTGCCTCTGCTATGATACAAAAGCAGTTAATCTTGCCAATAAAACCTCATTAACAAGCAGAAGCGGTGACTCGGGCACGTCAGCCACCGGCAGAAAACACTCTGTGAGATGTTGGACTGTATAAGAATCTGCCAATCATTCACAAATCGTCTCAAATCTCCAAAACTCGACATCATCAGCTATCGCGTTACCTGCACAGCACTGGCTTCTTTTTTTAAATAAATGTTCAGATTGGCGTGTGGAGGGGCACACTTCAGCTCCTGCGTTTCTGCTGGTCATGCCGAATGCTGTTAGAGACTAATATTTTGATGATAGAGAACGCCTCTCTCTTCAGTATAATTATGCTAATGTAGTAGCTCCAGCACTTAAATGTCTGTCTGTGGCACCGCACAAAGTACTTCATCAAATACAAGATAGAGGCTCGACCCGAGCGCATCACTTCTGTGGGGAATGCAAGTGACCCTCGTGTTTTATAGAAAGATAAAAAAAAAATCACAAGAAACTTTTACTTCTCTGCCCTTTAAATAAACGAATCTTTTACCTAATTTGGCTCCGTAATACACAGCAGGGATACCACCACCGTGCAGAATATCTAGACAGTTAAATGATGATGTTTCTTCCGCCCTCATCTCCCTATTCATCTGTCGCTTCCTTTATGATGAGAAATCTGACCTGGGTGACCTAAGAACATTGGCAGAATTCACAGTTTTCAAGGCCCCCCTCACATAAAAGCCTGCCAAACAGTGATCAAGGTAAAGCCTCGCCATTTGCAAATCCTTGGAAGTGAATTAGGAGTTACTAGATGTTATCTAGTTCTTTTCAAGAAGCATTTATTCACAGGTCTGATAAACTCATCCGAAAGGGCTTGTTTTCTTGGCTTGAGCAGAGACGTATTCATCCACAGACTTTCACACTGTTGTTTTTGATGAATAGGTGCATCAACAATACCAGCTTTTTGCCAGAGTTTAATCCAAATCACAAGATGAAAACAAGAGAACTGACGGGAAACACCAAGACTCTAATCACTCCTGTCTGCAGGACTGCACATGAATGCCTCTCGGCAGGCTCCAACTGCACAAGATTTCCTTTTAACCACAGATCACAGCTGCTGGTTTTACACCTCGCTCTCTAACCTTGTAATATGAGTCGCTTTTGTTAGAAGAAATACTAAAGTATCATGAAAAGCAGATCAGACTGGGTTGGCACAAGAGGAAAAATTCTTGCTTCAATTGAATATTGTCAATTATTACATGTGGTCTTGATATTCAGGAAAAAACTGAACTGAAGTTATGTCCCTCGCTCGCATAACGGGGGAGGAACAGAAATATAAGCTGTTTTATTAGGTGGAAAATATAAAATGAATAAGTATAATTAATTTTTCTGTAAGTAATGAGATATCAAAATCCATGTTTCATTGACTCTAATGACTTTTTATTGAAGAATTTAAATTTTATCCGCATCATGTAAAGAAATCCATGACTGTCATGATGCGGGGGTGTGGAGATGATGGACCATGTGTGGTGGAGAGTTCCAGGAGGCAGGAATGCAGGCACGGATAAAGTAAAAATGGGTTTAATAACAGGATACGGCAGGAACGAGAACAACACGACAAACAACAATGATCTGACCAAGACTGGCACAAGGAGGGAGGTATAAATACACAGGGAAATCAGGAACACATGGGCAGGTTAACGTGGGGCAGGTGAGAACAATAAGGGCTAATCAGGGCAGGATCCATCCATCGCTTAATAACCAGCTGCTCCAAGTAGCATCGCTAAACACAGAACCAGTGACAACCTACAGAAAACGTACAGAATGGTGCCCTCACACACACACACACACACACACACACACACACACACACACACACACACACGAGAACAGGCCTTACCTTTTTAACTTCTATTGCCACAAGCTAAATTCCTCAATTCATTAGAGGAGGAAAACACACAGTCCAACACTCACACGCATTCATCTGGCAAATGTGGCCTGAGGAATAATGATTTACTGAGGCTCATATTTCACCTGAGTGCACAGGGCAAACAGTTGACTTAAGTGTTGTGGAGAAAATGCTAACTGAGGCATTTTTGACTGGAGCAACTGGACAGATACAGTTTTGTGCCGTTTATGTGAATGTGTTTTTATGCGTTTCAGTAGATCTAACGAGCAGCATGGCAGCCAGCAAATACCACGATGTGGATATTGTTGCTTGTTTCTCCAAAGCTGCACAAGTAGGCATCACAGAGAAACATACGCAGTTGTGTTTCTGCACCAAGGGCTGGGTGCGTTGAACCCAACGGGAATGAAGTGACGTTTTAAAGGGAACGAAAACGTTTTGAAGCAAACCCGAGCACCTCAACAATGTGGGCTGTGTGTTCAGACAGTGGCGTCCTTTCAGCCTGCGCAGGAGAGCGGCCAGCGCAGGTAGGACCAGCGTTGAATCGGTCTCAGCTGCCACCCTGCCCTGCCCTCTGTTCTCCTAAAGAGCTTCCACTTATCTGCCTGCTACAGGACTGTCTGTGTGCAGCTGGCCACTGTCACGTAGAAACCATTCTCAAATTGATTGTGACAGCGCAAGAAGCCCTGATTTTTCTGCTTCAGAATTCAAGCCGCCATTTCCATGCACGCAGTGTTAAGCTTTTTTTTCTTCTTCTTTCCCTTTCTCACTTTTTTCATTCTTTAAGAATGAATATAGCTTGGGTTCCAATTTAGAAGCTGCACATTTCCCTCATGTTTGTGTAAAAGCTTGAATAAAATGAATGTTTTTAGTTGTTTATTTTTGTTTTTTTTTTTGTGCAGTGGGAGTGGCTCACTGGGAAGGGAAGCTTAAACATTCCTGTTAAGTATAAATCACAAAGAGCAAGCCACGTATCCGCTACTGGACACTGTGTACTGCATTTGTATACATTTCACAAATCATTTATGTTATTTATTATGAATTATATATTATTATGCATCCTGTGATGGAAGACATTTTGATTTGAGGTGTTTATGTCTACGCGTCCACATGTGAAGTCCCTTTTATCTCCCCCAGCCTACTTCTTTCTCAGGCACTCGTTCCACCTTGCCTTTTATTATCTGCTACTTTGTGTGGTTTGGAAGCCTTCCAGTCGGCATGCCTTTTCTTCCTCTGTGGTTTTGTTCGGGAGATTTGAGCGTTCCTGCAGATTGACAGCTAAGCTCAGGTATGAAAACAAACAGTTAGCTCGGGAACTGACGGGTGAAAAGAAATCTGTCGCTAATGCTTGCAAACTTTCCTCTTTGCCTGCTCATGCTGATGGTAAGCCTTTAAGACGAACAAGAAAAAAAGGCAGGTGGAGATTTGAAATCGTTAACCTCTAATAACACAATCCTGCGTGTTTGACTTCAGCGCGCAGCCTCCGCAGGATCGCGGCGCTTGTTTCTCTATGTGTCTCAGCCGTTATGCAGCCGAACAACCCACGCGACAATGAGCTGTAATTATAGACGCGTTGTCTGCATGGAGCTAAACGGACGGGTCGGATAACCTTGAAAAGCAGATCTCCGATGCAGTTGATGCAATTGTTTTGTTTTGCTTGTTTACTGTACGTGCGCGTTCACGTCAGCAGCACAAAGCGCTGGAGGCGTGTTTGAACACAACCACAGCAAAATAATGTCTCCTTTCATGGCTGAACCCTCGGGGTCAAATTCTATCACACCGATTGATTTTCATTTTAGATTTGTTTTCTTAGAAATAAAGGGGCACAAAAAGAGGAGGAAGATTTCCTCACCAGTCAGATGCCAACACTTGCTCCTGCGGCACAATTACTTGTCTTTCAAGGTTTTGATGGAACAATGTCCAAAGGAAGCCTAAAAAGGTGCCTGGGATAATTGGCTGAGGAATCAGTGAGCGATCTGCATAGAAAACGCAAGGCCGCTCAGCAGCTAGGTACTGTAGCCTTTATCTGCCTGCTAGCCTCCATTTTCCACTATCTTTCATTCATTTGAAACCTACAGGAATGTTTGCCTTTTGTACCCGTTTTAACCTAACAATTAATGGAACCTCCGATTCATCGTAACGCTTTAGATCTTAATCATAAGGTGTTTTCTGCTTGGTACCTTTGTTTGTGTTTTAATTAGGCAGACCTTGTGGATCTCCAACCCTGGGCTTCTTTTTAATTGCCCATATTTACATCAGGCAGACATCAAACGCAGAGAGAGAGACATTTGTAAGGGTGAGCACAAAGCAGCCCTTTGAAATGTCTACAGTCATATGAAATGGCATGCTAATTAAAAATCTAAGGCTGCTTCTGTGATAGGAGAAGCGTTTATATTTGTAACTGTGGTGTATAGACTGTCTCCATAACTCATCAACACACACACGCACACACACACACACACACACACACACACACACAAGCCATGGTGTTTATTACCAGGCTCCCTACCTGTTTACAGACCACCAAGTAACCGTCCTCTTCCCCATTCATCAAACAGCAGAAATGGCCTCCGTGTAATTTAACACCAAATTTCAAAAGGCTAAATCATTTTAAATATTGTACACCGTGCACTTTGATCTACACTGGCAAACAGTGCACAGGCGCAGACACAATGAATCTAGTTTACCTAGAGATGACTTATCCTTCAGTTCATTAAGGTTATTGCCAATGAATATACTTATTAGAACATTCAACAGCTGTTTTTGCTTCTGTCTGCGAGCAGAGAATAAAGGTTTTGAATTTTATTCGTGCACTAGTGATGATTTTTGCTCTCTGTAAATGCTTTATCTTTAAAATAGGCTGTAAGATGTCCATTTGAAGGTTCTTCATTTACATTTTTTGCAAGTTTGCAAGCTTTGAAGTGCAAAAGGTCATCAATTTAGCATTGTTTTAACCTTCTGCTTGAGTTGTAGCTCCTGTTCTTGTAGCAACGTACTCTAAAACATGTGGTTCCTGACCTTTTCACCCCCTTGCATGTGTCCATGGCAAGCCAAGGACCCCAACCCAAACTCCTACCTGCACACACACACACACACACACACACACACACACACACACACACACACACGCACACACACATTAAAAGTGATTAATTACTAACTTCATATGGACATAAAGAGTTATGACTCATACTGACTTTTGAGTATAATACTGAGTGTGTTTGGATTTTTTAAAATCATTTTTACAAATATAGTCTAACTTCAGCCCAGACAAAATTTTGGACACCCACCTGAAATGTGGGGAACCCCTTGGGGGAGTTATTGACCCCGGATTGGGAACCGCTGCTCTAGAAAGGTCTAAATAATAGATGAATTCAAGGCCAATACAGTTATTTTGTAAGATATTTGCAAAGTTTTGCACAAATGTGTGTCCACAAAAGTCCGAATGACATTCTATGACATTCATACCTATCTGATAAAACAAAAAGTGTATTATTATTTAGATGGATAGTTTCCACAGAATACAAAAAGGCAAAAAAAAGTGTGTTTAGATTTCCTGAGGGTGAATGCAGGAGCCAGCGGCAGCCTGGTGCTATCAGTCAGCTGGTTTTTCAGCTTCTCTCTGCTCTATAAACACGCCTGCCTTCAGTAACAGTCGGTGCTAAGGACTGCAGAGCCCGGCCCATCCTCAGCCCACCTTCACCCTGTCATAAACAGACATTTTTGGGGGAGTGCTGGGTTGCTTTGCTGTGGTGCACTCAATTTGCCGCGCAGGGCGTTCACCATCAGACATTCCGCTTTCAACGCGAGTTCACCGAGGAGACGGCTGCGCGCGTCTCCACGCCGTCTCCTCTCCGATCTGAGCGTCTCTCCTCCTCCCAGATCAGCCAGTGCTGTTTGCATCAAGCACACTTTGGGTTCAACAATTACCAGAGCAGCGTGAAGGCTCTGCATGCTCCCAGGCAGTGGAAGAACGGACAGCAGCTGTAAAGCACTGAGGATAATGTAAGAAAAAGCTCTGCAGAAGCAGTTGAAAAAGAGATAAAAAATAAAAAAAACTTAGGGCAGAGTACAAGGTCTTTCTGATATTACAGAGAGCTGAATATTATGTAAATCTGAGAGGAATGAGGAAGGTTTTTAAGACGGCTCAGACTCTTGTTTCCGTGCTAAATCTCCTTGGTTCTGATGCTGTCCTTGTAATCCTACCTTTTACTTCTGCCAACAGCTCACTGGTGTTGAGCCTCTCCATCTTCTCTTTCCAGTCTTTAGACAGAAGCTTCTCCATGCACGAGGATTCTATCAACAGAAAAAGGGACAATCAAAATCTAAATGAAGTATTTTTGGAGTTTTCTTTATGTGAAACTCTCCAGTTTCCCCTTTAAAAACCCCGATGACGTAAATCCATTCACTTAAATGTAGAGTCATTGCATCAGATGAAAGAAAGGTGTTTTATTTGATGGCGAACATTAAAAGAGACGAGAGATGAAGCCAATGGTGGAGTGAGGAGGGAAGAAGGCTTTGTGGTGATAGTTTGAGGGCAGAGACGCACATTAGGTGGGAGGAAAGGAGTGAGACTGGGTACGTCCAAACGCTCACATAGCTGCCAATGATGAAAACAATTAACATTTGTCCAGCAGACAATGAATCAGAGGAGGAATGGCTGCAATCTGCCATTATGTCGCTGGTGCAGCTGATAAAGAACATGCTGGGCTGGCTGACCCAGGCCTCCGCCATCTCTGCTCTGCACAGAGTTCAGCCTGTTCCCATCAAACACCCGCAGCTCAAGCAAGGCTCCAGCCCTCCACCTTCAGCCACTCCCTTCACAAACTGCCTCAAAGTCTGGACAAAGTCGGACTCGGGATTTTAATGTGATAGTGCACATTTTTGAAGTGCGGTTGAGGCTTTGAACAGTTCATTTGTTACAGTGATCCCAGCAGGGAACTTAAGAAGAGGGTTACTGCTGTTGAAAAACAAAATTGAAAAAGCCAAGATTTTTGAAGCCTTCTCACCACCACACCTGGGTTATTTAATCCAATTTTCTCATTTGTCTAAATAAACTCGCCTCAGAAGATGAGAAATGTCCCTAAAGTCGGGTTCGATTGTTTATTATTTTTATTTCAAACTACTGCACCATTTGATGTCATTTTTTTTCTTCATGAAACTTTAATAACATTAAAAAAAACCTGTATCCATTTACTTTGATCAGTGATCATTTATTCAATTTTAATGGAAACACCTTAAGTTGTGACACACAGGAGATTTTTCTGTTTTGGGTTAAATTGTAACACAAATAGTTTCTGTTTAAAGAGGAAACTTCACCGAGAAACATTTTTTTTACTTATTATTTTTGAAAATGATCAAAAGTTTGGTCCTCTCAGTTTGTCCTGCAGGCTGAACATGAAAATAGTCTCCTACACCTATCTCCTGCATTAGCTTCTGATAGAAACTCTGGAATTGGAAAAGCCTGACAGATCTACGTCACACTGTCACTGACATCCGTGGACTCACCCATCTTGACTCTCGACGGGGAACGCTGTTGTTGGTTTAGCATCCAGAAAACAGTAGAGAATGTCTAAACTAGTAGAAGCTAACCTACATTAGCAACTCCACCGCACAGCAGAACTCCCCCAAATTGTGTTATTTGTGGAGATAAAACACTAGCGTCGCAGAACAAACACTCAGTGGTAGAGTCGTGTTGCTGTTAGCCAATCAGAGATGAGATGTCCAACTTTTTAGGAAATAAGACTGCTGCTGTCTGAAGCTACTTTTCCCTTCAGCTGAATTCTATGTCCGCACCGGAGCTTTTATTCTCCCCAGAGAACGACTTACAAAGTGATCGCTCCTGCTGTAGACCACTGCAAATGTATTAGAAATATGACTGAAGGACCTCTTTAACTCAAAATAGAAGCAGCAAAGAAGGACCCATCACATGCAACTGGACTCTCCCAGTTTCACTAGTAGCATCCTTGACTTCAAAGGCAGATTTATACAATTAAGGATGTCTACAAGTGTTGTTTCCTTTAATCCATCTGTTACATCTCTTGTCTGCCTTTACCAAACAAACAGCGCTGTTACCGCTCACAAACACAAGGACTTCAGAGCAACTGGGAGTAGCGGTGGAGAGGTCGGTAGTTCTCGTGGTCGTGTTTAAGAACAGCTTTTTGGGGAGATCAAGCGGAGTCCTCGTTTTGTTTGATTGTCCACTTCCTCCAGTGTGATGGGGGTCGACGGGACATCTCCAGCTCAGGGTCATTATAACATTACTTCTGCTTTATTGGCTTTCCAATTCCCAACTCAGTTTGTCCCCTTGACCCCGAAAGAGGAAAGGAGAAGATGTGGTGTCCTCCTTGTGTGTGTGTGTGTGTGTGTGTGTGTGTGTGTGTGTGTGTGTGTGTGTGTGTGTGTGTGTGTGTGTGTGTGTGTGTGTGTGTGTGTGTGTGTGTGTGTGTGTGTGTGTGTGTGTGTTAACTCCCCATGTGGCACAAAGATCACAGATCTGAAAGCAGGGTGTTTAGTGAGCAGAGGGAGCAGCGGAGATCATCTCTTCCTCTCTGCATCTCACCCAAGGGTGAGTCAGCGTTCTCATCCACGACAACAAAAAACAATCTCCTCTGATCCAAAGACAAAAAGAAAAACACTGTTTGACACCCAAAGAAAACACAGAGAAGTCAAACAAAACAAACACCATGAGCATATGTTTGTTTGCACACATGCTTTCACTGTACAACACACACATCCATATGCACACACGCTTCCACAGCAGATGCTTCTCCAGCACTTGATCATTAAGGAATGCACCAACAGTTGGAGATAATGCCGTGCCAGCTTCCATTCTACTCCAGTCCTCCCCTCCCTTCATCCACCTCCCTCCCAGGAGAGCCGTCGATCCCTCCCTCGCTTCTCCATCCCCGCCGCCGGGCCAAACACGACCTGTCAAGTCCTCCAGCAGGAGAGAGACTACAGCTGGAATGCAGCGCTGACCTCCCTGCGCTTCCACCTGAAAGAGGTGAATAATGATCTGGATTAATCTGTAAAATAACTCAAACGCCTTCCACCATTCCAACAGCGTGGACAAAGCAGGCAACCAAAAATGGGTTTGGTGAAAACAGAGAACATCTTTTTTTTGTATGAGGAAATCATCTCTGGATTCTTTCACCCTTCTACAGCCTTTTTTTTTTCAAGAATTTAGATTAATAGCAGGAATGCTATTTCAGTTTTATAACAAGGCATGTCTCTTTTCTCAGGAGGCAGTAGAGATGCCAGTAGAAACACTGTTCAGTATCAAACTCATTACTGTCCGTTTATTTTATCACTAATAATCTGTTGTTTTATGTCAAACAGAATGTAGACGAATGTTCAACAGTTACCACGGATTTCTCCTGATCTGCAAGGAAACATAAATGGAAAAGATTTAACAGCCAGAAGTCGACTTTCGAAGTTTTAGCGTAAAGTTTGCAGCTTTTGTCCTTTTAAAGTAGGACATGGTATTCCGGGGGAATTCGCCTAAACAAGAGAAGAGTCCAGTGAGTTTATTTTTATTTTCCTGTGGGGGCTATTAAATCTCTTGCACCCCCGCCCCTTTTCATTTTTTCCTCCTCCCTCTCTTGAGATAAAATGCTCCGAGGCTGGGGAGCAGGTCATTCAGCTGGGATGAGAATGGAATGAAAACAATAGGCCTTATCAGGCTCTTATTTACATTTTCCCAGCATCCCTGCAGCAGACAGCTTGGCTTGTCACCAGGCCCAGATCACCCCACTGGACCTGGACCAACTTCCTCCAGCCCCAGCTATTCCAACGGTCCCTACGGACCCTCTCGCTTGGCACGGGCCCCCCCTCCACTCTGCAGCTAGCACAGATAGCAACATACAAGACAAAACTACTGGAGTGTCTGCCCAAGACATGTTCCCATTGAGAGTGGAATGGCTTCTGGACTACTAAGCCTGTCTGGGTCTCCTTGTCTCCTCTCTGGGGCTGCTGCTATGTAAACTGGAAAGATGCCGTACCCCCCCCCCCCCCCCCCTCTTTTTTTTTTAAACAGACTCCAAATGGCACTCAGAAGAAAGTGACTATCCTTCACTGATTTAATTCTTCCAGGAGCATGTGTGTGTGTGTTTTTCTGCTATCGGGACTGTTATCTCAGTGTTTCCATGCAGGTATTGTGTGATCCCGCTGATGTGGGTGAACAGGTACCGAAAATCAGACACCTAAAGCTGAGACGAGAGATGAGTTGGCAAGATTAGACTACTTTGCTTCTTTTTTCCTCTCTCTTGCGGTGATAAAAACAAAAACAAATGATCCTCATAAATCTCAACAATGGAATGTTTCGAAGCTGATGTGAGATGTAAACAATGCCTTCAGCATCTGGCATGCAAGCGGTGCCAGAAGATCATGTTCAGTGGAAACCGCAGGAGTGAAGATACAGTCAAACGGAGGTTAGTGCTAGCGCTAAAATACACGTTGGTGCAATGTCCGTAGTTTGTGAGCCGTGTTTTAATACCTTCGTATCTCCCTGCCATATTGAAGTCAACAACTTTTAGAATTTAAACGATTTAGAATTTGTTTTGGTCTAAAGTAAAGTTTGTTAAATCTGAGTGCTAGTTAGCTATAAGTGTCTGTGGCTGAGAAGTACAGATAGAGTCGTCTTTTTTAAAAATTTATTCATGCTTTTATTGCAGCTGTAAACAATCAGTGTAAACCAAAGAGCTCAAATTACTGCCCGATACGCCAATCTGACAAATAAAAGCCCAGCCCTAGACAAATCAAATGCTGCCACTTTGGAGTGGAGCAGTAAAAGAGCAGATCTTAAAAATTCACGACGCACGAGTTTTCAAATGAGTGTCCAGACGAGATTGGAGTGATGAAGTGCAGTTTGTGCGCTTATAAAGCCGATAAATAATAATCCAGCCTTTCCACTTTCACATATCAGTGTTTCCACCTCCTAGCTAAAATGTGTTGATGCTACACAACACGCCGCCGTGTTTCACGGGACTGTGACCACCTCAAAGCACAAAAACGGTCTGTCGCAACATGCAGCAGCGGGTGTTTTATTACCCTTCGTTGTCAGCAAAGAAAACGTTTCAACTGCCTGCCACCGCACTCTGAGCCTCTCTCTGTGCACACTATTCTCCCGGGAGAAAGATGATACTTGTGTTTGAGTGTTTGTTGTGTTGAGAAGCCGTTGACAGAGAAAAGAGACCCATCGGAGAGAGTCGACGTAGCCATAAGTCACCAGTGAGACACCGAGAGGCTTCCCTTTCAGCGCTGGTCTTGTACAGTATATCAGTTGTCTCAGCCTCGAGGGAAAACGTGTAATTAAGAAATCAATGATCAGCTGACACTGACAATATAAATAATTTCCTCTCTACAGTGTAGCAGATTGGATGGAGAGGGAAGCAGTCGAACGATTGACATTTGACGGGAACAAACACTCGCGGATGAGGAGGGTTTTCGAGCGTCTGAACATTTTGAACTGGGTTCATTTTCAGTGGTTTGGAAAATAGCCACAGAAAACTGTCAAAGGCATTCAACTTTATTAATCTTAGATCAAACATTATCAATACATTAAAAAAATGTAATTCTCATATTTCTTTTGTTGCTTTTATAAACTTTTAAAATTCGGCAATGATAAATCTGAGAATTCATTAATTATTTATGAGTCTAGAGTGCAATGCCGGCACATTTGACTGACTGTATCATTTGAATGCACACGCCATTTATTATATGCAAATTTGCAAAAAAGCGCTAAAAGTCATCAAGCTAAATTGTTTTAATTGAAAAAGGCTTCAGAGTGATCAGTTCCTACATTCACTCCTCAGCACAGCGCATTTCTTTCAGGCATAATTCCTGTCTGAGAAATAAAACCGTCAGAATCTCAGTCAGACAATGATAGGTTCACTTCTGATTTCTCATCCACTCCAAACCAAACGGAAACAAATCAGAAGTCGAGGTTGATCCAAAAAAAAAATAAAAAATTAAAACAGAAAATGACTGTGAGACACTCCAAGGAGTCCTTTGAATGTCTTAATCACAGGCACACTAAAAACAAGACCCCATCATCAAACCAAATAAAACATAATAATTACAAGAGGCAGGCAGGGAAGTGAAATCCAGAGAGAAAACATGTTTTTGTCATTCAGCCGGTAGTCCCTGAGACAACAGCTGCTGGGTGCTGCAAATACTCCTGAAGTCTCCATAATCATGCTGTTATTGAAGTGAGGACAAAAAGGGCACTAATTGCACGGGAGCAATCGGAACGCAATAGGTTACACACCCGGGTGATGCTGCACAATGCAAACTGTGAGGAGGGGGAGACATTCACAGCACAACGCGGCGTTGTCGCTCATTTTCAGGCAATTACATTTCCTCGTTGTCAACAGTTGTAAAATATCCTCCACCGTTTGCAGAGGACTTTTTTTGGAGGGCCAGTTGAATGATTCCTGCTTTTTGATGTGTAATTACTGGTGCTGGCACGCATAAATAAAAGAAGTCCAGATCTTTTAGCTCCCTGGTGTCAATAACCTAGAGAACACCTGCACCTCAAGGTGGCCTTTCTTTACCTGACACCTAATCGTTATTCCACCTGGTGAACATTTCTGTTAGTATTCTGTTTGGTCATGCAAACACTCGCTATAAATATGTTCAGTGAGATCCTCTCATCTGTTCCAGTACCTTGTTGCTTTTTTTTTTGTGCCCTCCTCTTCTTGCCCCACCCTTTGCTCCTAAATCCCTGCCAAAATCAGTTGTTAGCAGATTGTCTTTTTTTTTTTTGATCGGATGAAGTCAGAGGTCTTTTCGTCAACAGGCATTTGAGGCTTTGCAAAAGCTTTCACGGGGATTAAAAGTTAAATACAAAGTAGTTTAATGTTTAAACACTACTCGCTGCTTAAAATTTGGTTCTCCGTTTCTTCGGGTTCACAAATGTTTGCTTCCAAAGGATTTAATTCCGTTTCCTTCATTTGACTCGGAATGAGTTTTGGCATTAAATGTCAGGCGGAGTGAAAAAAAATATTTGAAAAAGTTTGCAACCGCAGGTCGAAAACTTTCACAAAGTGCAGTTTAGAGGGAAGAAAATATAAGTAACGTGCAGGTAAATAACTCTGGTGCCAGGAACGTAAACAAACTGGACTCTGTGTTGAGGAATGCTTCCCCCTTTCTTCCTCTGGGCTCCAGTGACCAGCGTGTTAATCCTAGCGAGCTGACCTGTCCATTCTGAGGAAGGGTCTACTCACACAGCACCCTGACCTTTCTAAGTAGGACACGTGTCTATCAAGCATATATGAATTAAGCATCCCCGAGAGGCTTCACCTCCTGAGCAGCATGCGACCTCTCCCAATCCATTTTACTGCGGCACTCTGTGGCAATCAGCCCTGAATTATTAAAGTGAGCAGTGAGCAATGATCAATTCATTGCGGCCCTCGCTTGCCGACCGCCCGGCCGTACTGCAGCAGAAATGACATTGAGAACACTTGAGTATGCTTCCAGACAATGCACATAAATGTGAAATATGTCAGACCCAATATGTCAATAATCATAACTGTACAGGCTGAGGCCATGTCCAGGCTAATCCCGCTGAAATGCTGTTAGATGACTGCAGGGTGAGCCGGTTTCAGCTCTGTGATTCCTCACAAACGCCTCCTTGGGAGAGCGGGGAAGCTGAGGGGGAGATGATGTTACCAAACGCTGGCAAGTGCTGTGCATTGAAAGAAAAGCTTTTCTATTTGTCATGATGATTGTTCCTTGAATGCTTTTAACACACCTTGGAAGGGCATTTTCAATGCAGACATGTTGTTAAATTGGAATTTTCCAAAATTTTAAAGAAGTTAGTGGAGAAAGATTCCAGGAAAGTACCAAAACCTGGAAGTTAGAGATAGTAAAGGAGAGAGAAAAAAGAAACACTCAATCAAACTTAGCGAGGAAGAGATGAGGAGCCAAGATAAACCAGTACTCAGAGCCCCCAAAACTGCAATCTCCCCTTAAGCCGGAGAGTGGCAGCTGGCAGAACAGCTGGTGAATAGGATTAATGTCAGAAGAATGAAATAAAACTCAACATATGTCCGAGCCTGAGGTGTTGGGACTGTGCGTGATTGTGCCCCCGATGGATGCCATGTGTGCAGCTGGAAGGAGCTGCTGTGCTGCTCTGCTTTTCTAACCCACAAGGTCACTTTTAAGAACTACGACCATGAAATGATTGGATAGCAAACGGAACTTTTGATGCCTTCATCTCCCGAGTTTCTGAAAAAGTTGCTCAAAGGTTGTTTTAAAAGTGGTTATTAGGGTTGATTAAACAATAACATGGGTAACATTTTACAATAAGGGGTGTTTTATTAACATTACTTAGTGCATTACAATGCATTAATAAACCATTAAATAAAGTATTAACAATGCCTAACCATATTAAATAATGCATCACTAAGCAGACACTACCCAACCCCTTGTCCTAACCTTAAGGACACTTAATAGTTAACAATAACAGTGACGTTAATAAAGGGACCCTTTGTTTAGTACTGCTTAATAACATGCTAAATTTAAAGTCCCATTATTCATCATCACACACTGGTGAAATTCATCTCCCCATTCGACCCATCCCGGTGGGGAACGGTGAGCTGCAGCAGTGGCTGTACTCAGCAACTATCTGGTGGTTTAACCCCCCAATCCAACCACTTAAACCTGACTGTCAAGTAGTGAGGCATTGGGTCCTATTTTTTAAGTCTTTGGTATGACCCGACCAGTTTTGAACCCCAATCTCCCTGTCCCAGGGTGGACACTCTACCGCAAGGCCACTGAGCTGGTTAAGTAACGTCAATAAAGCAACCCTTTGTTTATAACTGCTTAAAAACATACTAAGTGACATTAATAAAGGGATCCTTGGTTTATTACTGCTTAATAACATACTATGTGACGTTAATAAAAGGACACTTTGTTTATTACTGCTTAATAACATACTATGTGACGTTAAAAAATGACCCTTTGTTTATTACTGCTTAGTAACATACCAAGTAACGTTAATAAAGGGACCCTTTGTTTATTACTGCTTAATAACATATCAATTTATGTTAATAAAGGGACCTTTTGTTTATTACTGCTTAGTAAAGCACTAAGTAACAATAATAAAGGGGTCCTTTGTTTGTTACTGCTTAATAATGCTCTAAGTAATGTTAATAAAAAGACCTTTATTGTAAAGTGTTACCAAAGGTATCTTGTTAGATTAGGAATAAACAAATAGGATACATCTTTACAATTAAACAAATTAATTTGCATTTATGAAGCTTTTAGTCAAAGGAAACGTTTGTGGAATATAATAAAAGCTATAGTAATTATTTTATAATATCATGGTGATGCAAAACTGAAAGTGAAAGGCGAGCATGCTTGGTTTACCAGAGTGAAAAAGTAGTCATCACCTCTGGATTCTGAGTGGATGCTGATGAGGGGATCAGCTCTCGGGGGGGGGGGGGGGGGGGGGGGGGGATGAACATTACAAGCACAAATACGTCAGCTCAATTTCAATTTCTAATTTTCATCTGATGTTAGCAATCATTACGGTCCACACACTGTAATAAATGACAACAATTTCACACGAAATTTTAATTAATGGGTACCTTACATTGGGGAGAGTGTTTTTTTTTTTATTTTGGGGTGGGGGGGCTGCAATTTAACTGTCACACATAAACTCGTGCGCTAATCAATGCTGGAAAGCATTCACATTTATTCATCTATGTTAAATTAATAGACGTGTGAAGAAAACGTGGAGCCCTGTGATGATCGCAGTTCAGTGTGATTTAGTGAATTAATGGGTGCCTGACTCCACCAGGACAAAACGAGACTAATAGGATCCACATGAGCGCGTTACGATCTGCAGTGAAGCCAAACGTTTCAGACAAACCCTGAAACTTTATTTCTGGACAGCAACAACGTGAAACTGAACTATGGAATTTAAAAAGTAATCAATAAAAAGAACATCTCAAATCTGAAATTTCAGCAGAATCACATATCTTCCTATTTTTATTTCTTCATAAAAATAACATCATGGAATACAAAACTAAAATATTTTAGGTAAATAAAAAAACGCTATATATTTCCATATATAATTTTTTTCAGATTGTGTTAGTGCAGAAAGTTTTAATTAAGCACAAATTATTTTTTCCTTTCTTTTAAAGAAAGAAAACAAAATCAAGTCAGCCCTTCTTTTCCAAAAGTTCCTGTTTATTCACCCCATCGAAGCATCTTAACGTGCTTTCGTTCACGCTAAACAACAATAGAAGCTGCAGATCTTTTCACTCAGTCCACGGTCTTTCTGTAGGACACAGAGCCACACAGGCTGCAACCTGCTGGGCAAAGTTGGACAACGTTGCTCCTCATGAGAAAAGGAGCTCGATGGGGAAGCTAACAACAGAAGGAAACCGAGCCAGAAATAACTTCGCCAAAAATAAAAAGAAGATGAAAGATACAGGAGACAGTGCATTAGGGGAAAACCAAAAGTTTTATGTACTTTTTTAATATTTAAGATAAAGCCACTAAAAATTACATTGTCAGTTCTGCTTAAGAACGATAACATCAATCAAATGGTTATTATGATAAAACGGAGTTCTATCAATTTGTTTTGACATTTTCATCACACCCCTTTTTGCAGGAAAGATCATCGAACAAGGCGGAAGATAAAAAGCATCAAGTGGGAGAAAGCATGTTTTGTCTCAGCTGATTAAACAGTCTCTTTGTTCACTCATCAACGTTTGCTGTGAGGACGTTCATGATTAATGTTTGAGGAGAGGAGAAAAGGAACAATGCAAGTATGTTAATAGGTTGTATTGACTCAGGTTGTCATGTCTGGTTGCATCAAGGCGGATCTTTCCACCGGATGGCTGACGTGCCTCTGACTTACAGAGGAAGCCTGAAATGTGCTCTGAAATCATTAATGGGCTACAGAGGCTGTCTGAGCCGGCGGTTTGGGTTACGCTCACACTATTTTGATCCTTGGTCAGATGACACCGTTTCTTTTGTCAAGTTATGTGTGGAGAATGTTCGGGGGCTGAATGCTACAGCCAGGACGGTGATACTCAAGTCTTACAGCGTAACACACACACACATGCACATACAGCCCAAAACATGCTGGATGTGCCCCCCATATGTCCCACCGCAGAACAGCCCCTGTTCTTCCTATTTCTGACTACCTCAGCCCCCCCCCCCCCCCCCCCCCCTGCTCCCCTGACTTGGTGCAATTTGCCTGCATGTAACCCTCCTCGTGTTACTTATGACTGCAAAACAAGGCTGTTATCTCTCACTTCTATATGGCCTAATGACAAATATAGTAGCATTAATGGCCTCTGCCTTCCTAAATGTCAGTGTTGCTCTTTTAATGGGTCCCTCCAAAAACAGTGCACTCTCAAAAACACTGCAACACATTTAAAATATCCACATGTAGCAAAGATGTCAATCATTGGTTTGGTTAAAAAAAATGTTACACAGAGGTAGTCGTTTCACTTAGGAACGGTGTTAATGAGGCCTACCTACAACCAAAGCGTGAGTGTATAAAGACAAGCAGAGCTCTGTGTTGCCCTGGCTGCGATTTGTCTCTCAAAGATGCCCGTTTCCTCCTATCAAGGGGTTCCTGTGCAGCCAGTAAGTCAAGATCACAATGGGAGTTTTGTGCTGCACGGGTGCAGGGGGACACACAACAGCTGAAACTTGGGAAGATGGCCCCTGGAATGCTCCGCAGCAGTTGCTACTGTTGACTAATCGGAATATGAGAAGTGGGGAAGGTGATCTTGAATGCAAAGAATGGCACATTGAAGAAGCAGCTGCTTGTTTTGTCATCGGAACGACCAAGACAGCAGAAAGGGTTCCCGTTTTGAAATGGGCAACAAAATCTATATCTTAGCTTGTGTAAAGTAAAACCTGAGTTGGCCCCCGTCACCTCCACGGGGACAGGCTTGGGTTAGGTGATGGCTCTGTTTTGGAACAGATACTAAATACATAATTCAGGAGTGGACCGAGATCTCTGGGCTGGCGAATCCCTTCACGCAGCCACTCCATTTAGCAGTGGGCTCTGATCTCAGCCTGGCAGAGGAGCAACTTTGTCACTGGAGAGTAAGAAAGGCTGGGAGACTAAAATTCATAGGAGGAGGGGGGAAATCTTGATCTGGATTAGATATGGACAAAAAAGGAGATGATTGCAGGACAAGAAAGGCAGGACAAAATATTAAAAACAGGAAGTTGAATAAAAAAGAAGAGAATAAGGAGGAGCAAAGAGGCCCCCGTGTCAGCTTGCTGGAAGTTCACATGTCCGGCTGGCGTGCTGCCCACGGGATACAGCCGAAAAACGTCTGCGTTGCACGGTGACAAGAGGGTTGATTGGCAGAGAGCAAAGAGCCACTTTTGATCATGTGTCCTAACAAGCGATTCCAGCTCAGGTCTCCTCAGCCTGAACAGATCTACATTACCTATTCAAACAAAAGTGACAGACCAGAGCACTGCTCCACTGAGCTGCTGCCTCACGCCATAGGCCAACAGAGATCACACACACACACACACACACACACACACACACACACACACACACACACACACACACACACACGAGAAGGTCCCCACTTACACTCACACATGAGCAGGTCCCCACTGACACACACATACATGTATACACACACACACACACACACACACACACACACACACACACACACACACCCGAGAAGGTCCCCACTGACACACACACATGCATACACAGAAATATTGGCCACTTGATCAAACATGCTACCAAGATAAGCTCAAATGTGTTGACAGGAACAACATATTATCAAAGATTGTTTGAGACATACTGGACAGGAGAAAGGCTTGACAGATGTTTGGCTTGTGTTTATGCTATCATGGTAAGGTTATGGACTCAGACTATCAGGATGGATGCTGGAGTCAGAGGCTGCAGAGAGCAATGTGTAAAGAACGCCGCGAAAATCAGCAGGCAAGGCAACTGGATTTCAAGTCCTCATTGCATATGCATGGAGTCAGAGGCTCATGCTCAGATCATTATAACAAAGATTCCTATTAATTAGGTGGGGTAAAGCAGAACCAGATGACATGGCAGCTGGTGAAGAGACGAGAGGGGAGAAGGGCGGGCGCTGAAAGAGGAGGGAGAAAGTGCATCAATCTGCTTTGGAGTTTGGGAAGAGATATATCCTTTCAAAATACTATATAATTCAAGTTAAATACAATAAACCTTTAGAAAACACCTCTTTTGGGTTGCAGTTCAATGGAATAAATGTGTAAAAATAGTTCTGATGACGCTTTCTGCACCTGTAACCAATTTCTGGAGCGGCTCGGTGTGGAGTCAGCAGGAGCCGTGACACGGAGATGGAACGGTGTTACGACAGAGTCAAGAGTTCATCAGTGCTAATCAGACCACGAGCTTAGAGCTGATCCCATTCTCCGCCACAGCTTTCACCCAACCCAAAATCTCATTACATAGCATGTTGTAATAGCGGATAATGACCTGGGGCTACTCACACAATGCAGATCACTCCCCCACACTCAACCTACTGCACAGTCATTATACAGTGATAATACACCGCCTCATCGGGGGGGGATTACTCTTCCAAATAGAGAAGAGAGAGAGGAAGACGGGTCTAAGTGGTAACTCTGAACCAAACACAATTCAGACGTATAACCCTGAGCATGAACACAATTAGTCCAGTGGCACGCCCTGCTGTGCTGCTTTTTGTCACCGGCAATGGTTAGCTTACCTGCAGCCCTAATAGGGGAACTCTTTATTTTTTTTTTTAATCTCAGTAGCCATTAAATATTCTTCTACCTGAGATAAAAAAGCAAGTGACTGGTGGTACGGCTCCCCTTAGCTCAATTAATTAGCCGTGACTCCGTCAAAGGGATTGTCCACGGCATTCACCCTGACTCGCCTAAAAACGACATCTTAAAATGACATATGTTGACATATTTGATCATTTCAGCCTCTTTGCTAGTTGGCTTGGCTATAATAGAAGCTTGCAAAAATAAAAAATAAAAGAAATTGTTGGGCTGCAGACATTTATGGGTCATACCTATAACTTATGTGGGAAAAGTCTCTTTTGTCAAATGACTGCGGGCTACAACTGTTCACTGTGCTGTTTTCTCAACACTGGTTTTGAAACTGGGCCAGATCACTGGGAATCCTGACAGCATAACAACGGTAGTCAACATAAAAAAATGTTGCTTTGTCTATTTATTGGCTGGAACCTTTTATTTCAAATACAATAAACCAACAACTAAAAACAATGTTTCTCAATTTCTTTACTAACTTTGTAATGTTTTTAAGTCTTTTTTTTTTTGCCAGTTGGTACTAAAAGGACCCTTTAGAGGGTGAATGAATTATCTATCAGCTCCCTCCGCTCCTTGTGGGCAGAGTTCAGCTTTTGCAACTCGAGTCTCTTCGGACCAGTGACCAGAAGTCTCACAAAGTCTCGTATCTCGCGAGAAGCAGTGACACTTTACAGCAATCTATGTTTGCACCTCAGAACTGAGGAGCTAGAGATGGTTAGCGTTAATTGTATTGTGTTCATTATGGCGCAGCCCCAAAGAAACAAAGTAAAACAGAAAAAGAACATTATAATGGTAGAGGAGTCAAAGAAGAGTCAACATTGCGAGTTTTCTGAATGACAAGTGTGCAGAATTCAAACTGGATGCAGACCTTGCAATCATGCTAATGCTAACTTTAAAGTTGTTATTGTGAATCTGCAAACAAGCTAGGTTTTGAACACAAACACGGTCACAGAACACTCACCCCTCCCGGAGACGCGGAAACCCGCGATGCTGAAGGAAGCAAGATAGCGCTAAACACCAGTCGCCGTTTTCTAGGTCCAACCGTCTTTTGTTATCCGTGACTTCAAATGGAGTTTTTTTTATTGGGACTCTGGTAGTTTGTCCTAAAGTTCAAGTGGTAACATCCAGCTGTTCCTCCTTCTCTGATATTATTGAGCGGAGAACCTCTCACACCAGTGGTGTTCTGTTGCTAAATACATGAGTGTGTAATGGATGGAGGACCCAGAGAACTGAGGCGGTTTAGTGAGACAGACAAACGGATGGTCCAACAGTTGCTTTCAGTCTGAAGCGTTATTGGTGGAGATTTTTAGACAAATGCAAGAGAACTTTTTTATTTATTTTTTATCTGAACAATGTATTTATAGTTACACTATGTTATTATAAACAGACGTGAAAAAATTTTTTAAGCTAATTTGTTTTCCAAATTTGCTATAGCAGCTTTTATGCGTGGTAGGGCTGGGCGATATGGCCCAAAATTAATATCGCCATATATTGAGGATTTGACCTCGATAATGTAAGGTTATGAAGTTGGTTAAGTTACAATAACGATAAGTGGACGATAACTACAGCTATGCGCAGAAACAAAAGTTGTCCACTAAATGGGGCTGTTGTATCGCATTGAGTCACATTTTTACGTGACTCAAGGTGGTACCGCTTCTTAAAGGGACATGAATGCTGCCAACCAACACACATCTTTTCATTTTTTATTATCAGATTTATTGACATGGGAAAAATATCACGATAAGAGTCAGAATTTTTGATAACGATAAATTTTCCATTTATTGCCCAGTCCTCATACGTGGTGAAATGGTTTGAAAAGAGGCACACAGCGAGGGGGAGGAATAAAAAGTGAATTTCTACAAAAGTGATTTAATCGAACACGGGGGAATATTCAAGCAAGCCCAAACTGCCTGGTGTCCCTTTAATATTGTTTTAGCATATCAAGCAACATTGACAAAAAAACACAGTTCAGTCTTGGGTGTCTTGGCAAAGACTCAATAAGCCAATACCGAGTCCAGGAAATGTTCTAAAAGCTACAATGGGAGGGCGAAACCCAATTACCCGTCCTTGTCTTTGGGACGATCATAAAGACTCAACACACAAGTATTTCTGTGTTGACTTACACAGTATTGATTCATACTTTAGTGCATTATATAAAACTGTTCTAATTGCACGTGAATCAAAGCAAGGTCACCTTGGATTTTTATAATGGTAGTTATTTTTCTTTTTTACCCTAATACTTAATACTGACATTTTTAACTCTTGACAAGTGCTGTCTGGAGACTTATCCATAAATAATGCATTTACAATACCTAGTAAATAAACATGGGGCACAATCGTTAGCCCTGCTGGCAACTCGGCCTAATAGAGCTTTTACAGCAAAGGTGACTATTCAGCTAAATGCAGCGCTCGCTGTTGGGAGGGCATTTTCATTCATTAGCACAGTCACAAGCACTTAAAGCACTTTAAGGATCAGAGACAGAGAGGAAGGGTAGAAGGATAGAGAGGGTGAAAGGGTAGAAATATAGAGAGATGGAGGGATGGAAGAATTACACCTATAATAATGAAAAATGCCTCTATTGTTGTAAAGCATTGTGATCAGTGAGGGGATGTAGACAATAATTTAGTTAAAAGAAAACCCAATGGTAAATGAAGACATAAAAGTATTACCATTTATTAATTTGGACCCTCCCTGGTCTGCTCAGTCCAGATAAATACTGGATCCGTGCTTCTGGGTTTGTTTAATTGTTCATTTGACCCCGGGAGCCTGTTTGCTGCACACAAGCCCCCATAATTCGGATCTGAAAATGAAGCCAACACGGAAGTGAAATAAATTGCAGTTCCACCCTCATCTGCTGGGGGCTGGTGTCAGAAGCAAGCAGTTCCTCATTGACTCCCATGTTAAAAATACCAATTTCACAGCAGAAATAAACATGTTTACAGCCTGGTTCCAAAACATGTTTTAGGTTTAATAAATCTAGTTAACACTCATGACAGCTCTGAGGGGGGTGGATTTTTTTCTCACTCTTCTGTTCAAGTGTATTAAATGTCTAAAATTCTGTACAATTAATGAGTATCAGACCCACATGACCGCAGAGCTAGCTCCGGGGAAAGGCCTCAGTCTGAGCCTCGGCCTTGCCTGAAAACTGTTCCGCCATTTTCAGTCTCTCAACCTAGACCATTAGTTGTAGCGTTTGTGCATTCTTTTTGGATATTATTTGTGCAATTGTTGGACAAAATGACTTGCTGTGGCATTAATTGCACTAATAGAGAGTCCAAGGAGTCTCCACTTCATTTTTTTCTGTAAGTAACATAAAATTTATGTATTTAAGGTCACTGCTGCTCTTGCACTAGCTGAGCTTAGATTTTAACATGTAATTAACATGTAGTGTTTAACCATGAAATTTAAATGTAATAGGGTAAAACCCAGTGCATTTAACATAATGCTGCACTTTAGAAAATGGGTTGAAATATGACATGTTGGTGGAGCTGGGTTCTGACTATCGGTATGGTCCTCTCCCCTCAGCGGCAGCTCGGCGCATCTCTGACTCAGAAGCTCCGGTGTTGTGCATAGTTAACTCCGGTTGGAGCTAGGTATAGCTACCTCCGTTAGCTTAGCTCCCACCTCCGTATTAGCTTTGGGTTAGCTTGTAGCTACATCGCTTCAGTTCGACGGGTGTTGTCATTTGTTCCCAGCTTTACAGCCCCACCCTCAGCTCCACCTCTTTTCCCTTTTTTGGAATTGTCTGGGCTTGACGGAACCTGTGACACGGTCAACATGGCGGTGGTGGGAACCTCCCATTTGGCACAAAAACGTATAATTGGAGCCTATGGAAACAAATTGTCCAGTATATATGTCGAAAGCTGCACATTATAGTCATTTATACCAGTCTGGAATGGTCCACAAGAAAAAAAATATACAGATGAAACTCCAAAAATTTGAATATCGCACTAAATTCCATTTACTTCAGTAAATCCTGCACCTGACTCAATCCTCATATAAACCCTCTGATCTCTGTTAAGGTAGCGCGACTTGGGTTGCAAACGACCACAGTCACCAATTCTGTCATGTGTCTATGTATGTATGTCTGATCTCAGAATTGTGTGTACCGAAACTCTAATTTCCCTCTGGATTAATAAAGTAACTTTGAATTGAATTGGAATTAAATGAATTGAATTGAATTGAATTCATCTTAGACTGAGAGACCATCTAAAGGCTCAGGAACCCTTTGCAGGTGTTCTGGAGTCATAAGCTGATTAGAGTGTGACACTAGAATAGTGAACCTTTTCAAAATATTCTAACTGTCTGAGATTTTTAATGTGGGGGTTTCATAAGCTGTAAACCGTAATCATCACAAGAACAACAAATAAAGGCTGAAATATCTGGCTTTGCATGTAATGAGACTATCTCATACATTAGTGTCACATTTTAAGTAGATTTACTAAAATAAAAGAACTTTTGCACCATATTCTGATTTTTTGAGTTTCACCTGTAACACACAGTGTTTTGAGACAGTACTGTGTGAAATAACTGGTATTTTCCAATCATCCAATTGAAGAAAATACATAAAATTTCCAGTAAGAAACCAAAAATAATTTCCCTAATAGACAATGAAGTAATCTGTGTAATATTGCAGCATGTATGAGACTGGAGTTAGAATGGTACGAGGCATGTGTGAATCAGTTAACATACAGATGGACTTGTAGAAGTATGTAAAAGGTCTTCCAGGTCAGTTTACTAAAACCATCACGATTTTATTCTTACTGAATAGCAATAGCCCTGCGATGGACTGGCTCTCTGTTCAGGGTGTACCCCGCCTGATTGCCCATTGACCGCTGGAGATAGGCACCAGCCCCCACCCCCACCTCCCGGGACCCTACATGGACAAAGCGGGTTCAGACAATGGATGGATGGATAGATGGATGGATGAATAGCAATTAACCTAAGATGCCACGGCGGAGGATTTTCTTTGGTGTGTCATTTGTGTTGATTCACATCCCTTTTACAAACAAAACTAACAAAAGGCTAAAGATGAATTTTCAACTTCATAAAATTAACTGTCAACCAGTCACTGTATACTATTAAAATTCTTTGTGAGAAATAAACTGGAGAGAGCTGGAAACCATTTCACTTTCCACTTCAGGTTTATATTGAGTACCAGCACAGTGAACTTTCTTGACCTGACGAGGAAACTAAGAAGAATGGCAGCAGATGGTGAAGGGTCCCTGAGGACCCCTGTGAATCCTAACCAGGCCGGCACCAAAGCAGCAGAATTAGACACAACAGTTGTTGTGCATGTAGATAAGCTGTACACTTAGCTTTTCTGTTGCTTCAGACGCATTAGAAACATCATTTAGACATCAAGCGGCGTCTCCATCAGCACTGTGTGTTGTTTAATGGCTTAATCCATCCCTTTTCATTTCCAACGGTGTCTCTCTCCATGAACAAAGACACAAGATTATAATTTCTCTAAGGTTGCTGTTAAGTTTTCTGCAGGCAGTTTGAAAGAGTCCGCCTCCCCCATCTTACAGTAATCACTGATCATCACCACTGAGGCTTCCTCGAGAGCCCTTGACAACACAGTAACTCTCAGTTCTCGCAGTACGGGGACAGCACGCTGAACTTTGTGAGACTCTTGTCTTCTGCTGTGCTCTCTGCTCAGAAACTAATTTCCTCTAACAAGGGAGTGTATTTAGGTGGTGGTGATCCACAGCGCACGAGGCGGACCAAGCCACTATTATTAACAGGAGATTAAAACAGCTGTATGGCACTCCAAAGCACCCTCTCCTTCCTGCGCTAACATACGGCCCTGGATTACAAGCTGCACTTGACCATTTAAATTATCCCAACAACCAGTCTTCGCCAGCTGGGGCTCATTAACAAAATGTCCAGTGTTGCTACTGAGAATATTGACAATCTTGCAGCAAAAAAATAAAAAAAAATCATCATCAGTAAGATGTTGAAGATATACTTAAAATAACCTTGAAACCAAACGATCAATTGATCACATGTAGGCAGGTTTTTAGAGAACCGTATACCCTTCCCTGCCCATTTTAGGAAAAAAAACTTGGGTCCACAACACCTTGCATTGTGCAACACATTAACGACATGTTAAGCCTGTAGGTGGCAGTAATTCCCCAAATTGTTGGTGTCCTTGCAATAACTAGGTGGCCACCAATAGCCATCTTTAACATTGTGTTTTGCCTGTGACCTCCTAGAGCAGTGAGTGTCAACACATGTCGCACATGTGATGTCAGAGCATTTTTGTTGCATGAAGCGGTGTCGCGTTACCTAAAACCGCGTTTTGGCACATCCTCAAGCAAATGCTGAAAACGGAGAATTTAAAAATCTCCGTGTTTCTGAAAGAATCGTTTTTGGTGCCATTTATCTTCCCTTTCGTGTGGACGACAGACCAAACCGTAGAAAAACATCTTCCTTTTGTGGGATACCCAGCTACGTATGTGTGTACACGGCCTAAGAAAACATCATACCCATAATACCCATGTCTGTCATTCAGTCTCTCACACACACAACCTGACCATTCTACCTGGGCGAGTCATGCTAACCAATTTCATTCATCTCTTTTTAAAATAGTTTGAAAGAAAAACCTATTTATTGGCACTCGGCGGAAGCGCTGATTGCTGGGTCTGATCATATCTAAAAAAATAAACTATAACAATCACTGAAATGAGGATGTGGGCGGGTGAGAATTGCTGTAATGCTCTGTTACAACGATCGCCACGTGCTCAATTTTTTCTTTTAAAAACAACCACAAAAAAGAAAAAGAAGTGGCAAATAATTTTTAGGCTAACAGAGGTCTAATTTATTCGTCTGATGAAGTGCTTAAGCTAAGAGCTCCCCAGACACTAAATGAGACACATGGATTCCCAAGGGGATTTAGCATATGATTGGATGTAGTTATATTACTACAGCCCTAATTAAGAAGGGGGATGTGTTTCAGCAGCTCTTTCAAATATTTGTTTTTCCGCCATACTCTTGATAGACTGCAGGCTGTAGGAGGAAGAGCCAAGGAGGGCTAAACACTGCAGAAATGACAGAAACCTAGCAGTGTTCTCACAGGACATGGATGTCTTTCTCTCAGATTGTGTGATGAGTCGAGGAAAGATGAACTGATTAGGTACATTAATTCGGGGTGAGATCTTTGAGAAGGGTTCGAGCTGTCGGTGGGACTTTGATGTATAACGGCTCGGAGTGAAAAGTGGTCTGTGTGGCAAAATAAAGGGAGAGGTAATGTTCCTGGCATCGGGTCAGCACTATGAGTTTTATGGTCTGAGTTTTTCTTGGCATGAAAGAGGACCACACTTATGCTGAGGTACACTGCCACAGTGCCAGTCTTTGTTACACTGGAAGGGTTGCAGTAAAAAAAATTTAAACTGGAAAGACTAAAACGTCAGTAATCCCAGCTTGTGTGAGCTCGCAGGAGTGTGTGAGATGGAGGGAAAATAAAGGAAAGAGGCCGACAGTCAGGAAGCGCAAAACCTGTATTAAAGAGGGGCGGACATTTAGGAGGCGTTCTTACAGATTTACTCTGAACTTACACACACACACACACACACACACACACACACACACACACACATGAGATCTCATACCATCATGTTCTGTCTTTGTCATCTCCTCTAGTTTCTTCTGCTTCAGAGAGTCCACCACGTCTGCCAGGCTTCCTTTGCGACGCTCCGGAGTTCCGAACGCTGATCCGCTCAGCAGGTCACTTCGCTCCCGGGCCCCCTCCTCAGGCTTATGTGGAGAAGTGGAATTGTTCCGGAAGGAGTACAGGGAGCATACTTTATTGCTGTCAGATTCCTGCGGGACACAAATAAAAAAGTTAGTGTGAGAAGCAAAAATGAACGCGTTTTTAATGATTAGTGTGTTTTTGTGCTGTCAAAGCTCTTTGAGCGCTTTGACAGTCACTCATTCAAATGCGGTGATTGCTACATTTTCCATATTATTTTTTTACAGCTCAGGGCCGATTTGAACGTATCTTCTGTGGCTTTCACACAACAGCTCCGGCGTTTTCAACAGCTGCCGAGCTGCTCTGCTAAATGAGACACGACAAGTGAAAAATTGAGATGAAATGATGAGGTGCATTTTCAAAGGACATATCCATAATGTGCTCAGCTTTTACTATTCATCCACACAGATTACACAGAGAAACCTCCCAACTATAATCTCCTAAATTGCTGTTGAGAGTGCATTTGTGTTGGGGTGACTGCTGTGTAATTTGTTCATTTTCTAGTGGAGACCTATTCTCAGCTGAGTGCCTCGAGCGTCCGTAAATCTGCGTGCTGTCTCGAGCTGTTGTTGTTTTTTTGTCCCACCTGTGCATGGTTTAGTATTTAACTAAGGGTCCTGTCTCTGGCTGACTGGCTGAGTGCTCCCTGTGCACAAACAGAGACGTGAAGAAGAATGGGGGAGGAGAATACTCTGCACATGGGAGTGTATGGTCTGCGCAGACTGACAGAAGGTGGTGTTAATTATGGTTTCTGGAGGCAGGAAAAACCAGAAGGTAGCTAAGCAGCCAGGAGTTGGAGGCTTTAACAGGGGAACAGTTACATCTGATTTAAACTTGGGCCAACACAGAGAGAACAACAACACACAGTTGTCTCAAACACAACCACATGCGCAGACTCCTGAAGAAAACGTAGGGAGTCGGTAAAGTGGGGCCGGAGCGTTCACCGTGCCAAAATCTCATCCATATGTGGCATGTCGAGCTGAAAGCAGACTTGCGGTGGCACGCAGGGTGGTTTGCTACCAAGTGGCGAGGTGGCACGACCAAACGGCACCTCCTGGCCCTGTGTTGGACGGTTTTGCAGCTCAGCAGAGACAGAGGAGAGCGCTTGAGGGGTAGGGGGGAAGTACCGGGTTAATCAGCTGGCGTGGGTTCAGGGCACAGCCCACACAGACGCATGGAGCAGCGAGGGAGTCAGGTAATCAGTAGTCTTCCCATTCCTTCTACTTTGTGTCTATCCTCCCCATCCCCCTGGCTTACCCCTACATCAGTGAGTTAAAGAAGATTTGTTCATTTCCCTTTTTTAACTTCTATTAAATGATGTTTAAATAATGAAATAAAGGGTTTTTATGGTTAAAGTTAACCACATTTCAATAAAATAATGTCTATTTTATTAATAAATCACATTATAATTTGCAAAATTGACATAAAAGTGTTGAATATTTAGCCAATAAACTCAGTTCCCTCTTAATATTTTCACATCAGACATTCATGACGTAAATGTTTTGGTAGTTTTATCATATTTACATTCCCTAGGCATCATTTTCATCAGGTGTGAACACGTTTTTCAGACATAATAAGTTCCAGAACTCTCAAATCGTTAAATAAACTTAAAGATACAAATAAAGTCTAATTAAACTACATTCAGTCACGATGAGAAGCGTAACTGAAAATTAACAGGTGTATAGAAAGCATTGGTGTGTGTGTGTGTGTGTGTGTGTGTGTGTGTGTGTGTGTGTGTGTGTGTGTGTGCGTGTGCGTGTGCGTGTGCGTGTGTGTGTGTGCTGCATTGTTAAGGTTTTGAGGGTCTCAGTAGCCAAACGCAGAGTTACTTCAGAGACCCTCTCGGTGTTTTAACCACAGTCTCGTCTGTCACAGACAACCACCTGCCTCCTGCAGCCAACAAGAGCTCTATGCTTACATCAAAGCAGCTCCGCACACAGGATGTACAGTCTGGGGTCTTGCTGCAACATAACTCTCACACAACAAGAAAAGCGTGTTTTTTTTAAACAGCAACAAGAATCCAAAGTGAGCATAACGTTGTGTGTACAGCTGACACATCTCCCTTTCATCTAAAATATTGCCATTTTGTGTGCCATCATTCAGAAGAGTTAGGAGATCCTCCGTTTGACCCTGAAACAGCTCGTTGATGTGGTGTTTGGCACGGTTTTCTTTGAAGATCCCAGAATCCCCGAGGTTCGGCAGCATAAAGAAACCATGGTGGTCGAAGGGCAGGGGAGGGAGAATTCGCCAAAGTTTTTTTTTTTAAGGCAGAAACACAAAGTGATGGAGAAGCGTGGATTTTAAATACAGTAAAGCAAACTGGTAGGTTTAAGATATCCTCAAAAGTCCTCTTATTCAGAATGAATGCTTGTTGTGACTGAAAGCTCGCCGGTCTCACCATGCGCTGCTGTGCCGACACCAGGCTGTCCCAGTCGCTTTCCGGCGGGACGCTGCTCAGCGGCTGCATTTCGTCCGGGGCTTTTCCGTGGAGCAAGCTGTGCAGAGGCAGCTGAGGTGTGCCGTGAGCTTCTGCGCTCTCATCTTTCTCCCAGGGTAAGTGCTCCTGACCCATGGCGTCGTCGCCATCAACCACAGAGGCAAAAGGAGATGTCGCTTGCTTAGAAGACATGACTCTGCTGCAGAGAATTAAAACGACAGAGCAGGGAAAAAAAGCATTAAAATAGCGATGAAAGCTGTTGAATTGAGTTTGCAGACTCAATTCCCCATAATAAATGAATGCTTTTGTTCACTGTCACCTGTTGCTGCTCTGGTCTGCGGGGTTCCCTGATCTTTTGTTTGAAACTGAGGGGTGAATTGAACTGAGGCTGGACTTTTGCCCACTCGGGTTCTGGCCCAAACCACGAGATAGGAACTCAGACAGCAGGTCAACCAATAGGAATCTTGATTAAAAGTGAAACGCCAGATATGTTTTCCAAAAGGACAAAAGCAAGGTCACTTTTTCCTCATTTCTTACTTTCCTACACCACCTGTAAACATGTTTATTTAATTGTTTTTAATTAGCCAAACAAATGTATTTCTGTTCTGCAAACCCTTCCAGTTTCTTTCACATGTTCAACCAAAAGCTTTTAGGCGCCATGAACCTACACTTCTTTTCTTTTTTCACAAAACAAATGAGAGAATTAATAGCATTTCAGTCGCTGCAGCCAAACAAATGCAACTGAAGGATCTCAAAACCAAAAACTGACGACTGCTTTTACAAACCCATCAAATGCTTTCATGAACATTACAGTGAAAAGTGCACTTGACTAATCAGGTACAATGAAAACCAATTTTTATTCTAATTTCTGCATTTTTTAATCTATTTTTAACAGCCCATCTTTTTCTAGCGTACAATTAATACGCCCGATTCTACTGTTTTCTCACAATTAATGAGGCCGCACTCATGCTGTGTGTTACAATGAGTGAAATTAAACACTGCACCGGGAAATCTAATTATGCGTTTGGTATTAAATTAAAAAGGGAATGATATGACCTTCCTATGAAGTGAAGTGGGAAAAGGGAGCTGGAGAATATTTAGCTCTTAATCTGCTTTTTTTCCCAGAGCTGTTGCTGCTCTGTTTCCTTTTCCTCTACTGGAGGATGTTGACCATTAAAACCAGAGAGATCAGTCTTCTTCGGACCAGGAAAAAACGTGGTTACGGGTATGTCTATCCGTGCAATGGGTACAGTTCTGTGTACAAGGTGTCATCTGCAATTACCATCAGTCCTAGCCTATAAGACTATCCTATCTGTTGAAATATGTAGTCTAGCCACGACTGAGAGTTCAGTAGGGGCGGAGTCTATGGTACCCGTCCAAACTGTCTCTGCACACAGTTGAACAGCGCCAGGACCAATCAGAGCAGCTAACAACATAACATAGTATTAGAAATCAGACAACGGGGCAGTCAGCCATTCACAGTTGAAGAAGATGAAGATAAAGAAAAAAAAAGAAGAAAAGCCCAAATTTAAAGCATCCAAGTGTAATGCCAAAGCCTTTCAAACGAGCACCATTCCTGAGCCGCCATCTTTGTTCAGTCATAGGGATGGACTCTACGGTTGTCTTTCAAAATGTTCCTGCATGCAATGCGCTAGGACCAATCAGAGAAACTGTCACGAAACATATTCATAGTGACAGAAATCAGCCATACACCGTAGAAGATGAAGAATAAGATGGAAAAAGAAAAGTAAGAAAAGCCAAAGATTAAATCACTAAACCTAAATCAACCTTCCAAAGTTAACGCCAAAGCCGTTTCAAACGAGCGCCAATCCTGAGCCGTCGCCATCTTTGTTCAGGTGAGGACCGGTCGTCTTTCAGAGTGTCACGGTAAACAGTTAGACAGCTCTTCAGCACTTGCACGTCTACATACAATAAATGTAGAGGGGGTGCATTACGAACAAGGTCTGACAGTCAGAATTTGGACTTTTTTTTCTTAAGTGATTCATAAGTTTGTGTGAATAGCATAAAGAAACATTTACGACAACGTGAGAAAATAAAACAGTATTTGGAAAAAAGTTCAAGCGGAAACGTTTTACCAACAGAGTAGATGTGTGAGTGTGTTGTTCTGCTCGTCTGCCTGTCTGTCTTTCCAAGTGTTGTCGGCTGTGTTTTTAGTAGGACTTCACTCTGGCTTTTAATCAGCCGTTAAACTGTTTCCTGCAATTATATCAAATACAAGCTGAGCTCCAAATCCTGTACTGTTAATTGAATATCAAGAGTCAGAGCAAAGTTCAGGCTGTGAATGTAAGTGGAATGTGTGTGTGTGTGTGTGTGTGTGTGTGTGTGTGTGTGTGTGTGTGTGTGTGTGTGCGGGCGTGCGTGCGTGCGCGTGTGTGTGTGTGTGTGTGTGTGTGTGTGTGTGTGCGTATGTGTGCGGGCGTGCGTGCGTGCGCGTGTGTGTGTGCGTATGGGCCGATTGTGTAGAATTTAACGTATTTTTTATTCATGCTCCCAAAAAGCTTGAGCCTGAAGCGAAACGAGCACCTCGTCTTCAGTGGGGTGAGAGCGCGAAACAAAGCACTGCTTTTGTATTACACAGTAAATCAAGTGGTATTATTTTAACCACTAAAATATTCAGTCTCTGAGGCACTTTTACTTTGGTCTCCAGCCATCAGTCAAGCTGCTGAGGCGTGAGCGAGAAGAGACGATAGACGAGGAGAGAAGACGGGGAGCAGTGGAGACTCCATCCTCCTGTAACATGTGTCTACAGCAGTCTTGTTAAAGAATGCAACAGATCTGCAGCAGGCTCCATAACAGTATTTGTCAGCAAGAGTTAATAATTTATTAGCAGCGCTGGGAGGGCTGCGCTCAGGCAGCTAAAGAGTGCACAGAAATCCTTCTGCCCCACCCCCATTTCTGACAAGCCCCATACAATACCACCTCATATTATTGAAAGGGAAAAGGGGAAGTGTGGCAATAATTCTCTGAAAATATCTGAGGGCAGCCGTACAGTATTTTACTCCTCATATTTAGGATCACACAACTCTGAGATCTAAAGCAGAGAGAGGGTGTGTGTGTGTGTGTGTGTGTGTGTGTGCATGCAATGGATCGGCACTGACACAACAAAGCCTTTTGATGAGGCATTAAAAAAAGAAAAAGGGGAGCAGAATTCAGTTGCAGCATGTGGAATTTGATCATATTTTCTGATGGAATAGCGCTGTTTACACTCTTGGCCTCCATGCTCGCAAAATAACATCCGCAAAAACAACCCCGTTTGTGCAACTGCAGAGTATTCTTGAAATAACTTTCCTCACATTAATAATTTCATCCGTTTTGCAAGAAAACGGGCTCCAATTCTAGTTTATAAAATAAAATACAAACATGCCAAACAGGTCAGGTCGCTAATTACAGGGCACTGAGGGCATTTGTCCTTCTTACAAAGCGCGAGTCACTTTGAAGACGTGGACCTGAGACGAGACAGGGTCAGATAAAACAGCAGCGTGGTCTATTTATAGCTGACAATATTGCGCACATTTGAAGGATTAGGACTTGAGTTCTCCAGCCGTGGGCTCAGATGGCCTGGAATGCTTTGAGTCATGAATTGTTCCCTGAGATAATGTTTCATCATCGTGCAAAACAACCTCTGCCTAATTGGTAAGTATTAGTGGGGGTGCTGCGTGCCGCTCGTCTCTGGGGGGTCTTGTGACTGCCGGGCCACGTGTCCCCGGCTATCCCGTTTCCTCTTTCATCATAAAAGGGTCTGACCGGCTTTCAGCCGCTGGATCTGCTCTTTCACACTGTTTACCTTTTATAGACAATGGTGATGAGTAACTCCACACCGTCACCCCCCCACCACCACCAACCCACCCTGCACACTTGTCTGGGTCACTGCTGATGTCGTGCACATTCAGGTTAGGATCACAAGCCCCCGTGTTCACGTATCAGATCAGAGGATAAAATATAAAAACGGATTTAAAAAAACGAAGAAGACGGTGATCAATAAAAGCAGCAAAGTGCGCTCTCTTAGGGGAGTGTTCCTCTGATAAAGGGCATGGGGGTATGTTTGGTAGTTTGACTGAATAAATAAAGTTGCTCCTGGCTTTTTCAAAAAGTGGTTTGAAACTGGAAATCAGAATTTATTGAAGGAGACAAATAAAATCCGCTGGAAAAGGGATTATTTTGAATTCAGAGTGCTGCTCTGGCAAAAGGCAAAAAAAAAAAACAACTTCAAGTCACTGAAGAAGTTATTCTCATTCAACCAGATCTGTGTTTATTCTTCCTTTCTTTTTCTGCATAGCTTCAAAACGTGCAGAAACGCTGAAGTGCACACTTTCAGTAAAACTAACAATAAATAAAAGGCAGAAAGAGCTAATCTTTTAAAGTGAGGTGGAGTGCCATAAAGATCCTACGCCGAGCGTGCGTGCATGAGCGTGTGTTCACCTCTGTGTGTGTGTGTGTGTGTGTGTGTGTGTGTGTGTGTGTGTGTGAGAGAGTGAGTGAGTCAGATAGTGGGAAAATCATCTGTGTGTTTCCCTTCAGGGGTTCCTTGTGTGTTCTAACAGGTGTCATGGTTGGGTTCCTCTGGGTTCTTCACCTGCCATAATGAGATAGAACTACCTGACAGCTCCCAGCTGGAGGAGCACTGACACAGAATTCACCGTTTAGCACAATTAAATTATCACCCTCCATTGTAATTGTGCCCCGCTGTGCGGCAGCCAGGTTTCTGGATACATAATCGACTCGTGATGCGGGCTGTGTACAGCGCGCGGCGTCTTTTTCCACCTGCTCACACAGCGTGCAGGCTAACACACGTTTGTCTATTGTGTAACGCCTGCGATTTCAAAGCAAGCTGAAATAAAAGACAGCTGCTTTTAACCTGTCAGTCTCAGGCGGCGGCATGCAAACTTATTTCAGTCTCTCGAGTGAAAATTAAAACACAGCAAAAGGCTGAGAAAGGACCGTTTCCACAAGCTCACAGAGACAGGAGACTTGTCTAAATGAATTTGTTTAAATTGTTGCTCCATTATTGTTGACCTTCCCCTGCAAAAAGTCAACTCAATTACAGTGGCACTCCAGCTTCACTTCACATTCTCTCCTGGTACCATCTCCATTAGAAACCGCTGCGGCTGCCACGGGTAAAAACCACACTCCGATGATAGCCACCCAGAGCAAATTAAGCAAGCCACCTGAAGTGCACACTTTACATACTGAGCAGAGCATTGATAATTACTTTGCAGGGCAAATTATTTGCAATAATATGTTGCTGGAGGAGATGCCTTGTGTCTCACTTTAAACACTTGTGCAGCTGCGGCGACGGCGTGGTGGGTGTCCTCGCCTCGCTCCTCATCACCCCGAACCAAAGTAACGTCTGATGCAGGTGTGAGAGTGTTTAAAAGTCTCTGTCTAATCGGGAAGGGTCGATGAGCACTCAAAATACTTCCTACTGCAAAAACTGATTTCTAAGAAAGTAAAATGGCCTCAATTTTAGACATTTTGTCTAATTTTAGTCTAAAAAAACGAGATTTCTAGAATTACTTGATACAAGGTAAATGTTCTTAAAGGGGTACTATTTCAAATCATTTTTTTGAGCCAGTATGTGCTAAAATGACCCTTTTCAGGTTTAATGAAATGCCACCCAGCCCCATCTCCCCCTGTGGCCAGAATATCCCACTTGCAACTTTTGGGAATTGGAAAAAATTTAGCTGACATACCTGGCGCTGCAGTCTGGTTTCAGCACATTTCCTGCATGTTTTAGACCATGAACACATGTGATTTGTTTAATTTGGTGATAAACTGCCCCTGTAGACACAGAGGAAGGCTGGGAGACGTTTCAGCTGTTAGATTAAGGTGTTAAAAAGACAAAAATGCAGCGACAAGATAGGGTTGGTTTCTGTCATACAAACGGACACTAGGGGGTGCTAAAAGCATGCCTGAACTGCCTAGTCTCCCTTTAAATATGATCCAAACTTTCTTGTTTTGTGTGAAAGAATCTGCTGATGGGGGACGTGAAGTTTGCCGGGCTAGAAAAAGCTAATTCAGCAACTTTAACCACCTCATAGCAGTTTACTTTTTTTTTTTTACTGAAAACAAAAACATTTGGATTAGATTTAAGAATATTTCCTTATAAGGGATGCTATTTTTCTTCTTAGACTAAAAATAACGTACAATGTCCAAAAGTGAGGCTTTTTTAACTGTCTTAGAAATCAGATTTTGGGGCCTTTTCTCAGTGCCTTGCCCCACTCGCATGTCTTAAAGGCATGACAGCATCCCAGTTTTTGCAAAAATTTAAAATAAATGTCCAAACTAGTTCTCAACTTCAGATTTTTCCAAAGAAATGATCAGCTAGATATTTTTCTACAAACACCAGAGGACAGTGACTATTTGATTATCCCATTTTTAAGTTTCTCTTTCTTCTGGAAAGCTTATTACCAAATAAGCCACCAGTTGCTACTGAAGCACTTCAGTAAGTCTCAGAGCAAGTCAAGCCATCGACCAACACAGGCCTGTTTCATGAGCAACAGTGGAGCTTTGTGGTTTGCCTCATAGTTGACAAAAAAGTTATGAGGCCTTTGTGAGCCAAAGAAGGAAAACAGAGATTGGAATTTGGCAGGAACTTAATATACAGAAATCATCTGTTCATGCGACCCGAAATCTTCACGGAAACAATCGAGCATTGTTGAAGGAAAGAAAAGCGGCGGTGACAGATGACATATAGAGTGGCACCGTTTTTTTTTTACTTTAAACAAAGCCCCATTCAGTCCAGGTCCGTTGTGTCATTTATAAAGTTAAGTTCCTTTATGAGGCGAAGAATGAATTTCAGCAGACACCAGTGAAAAATATGTTTCAGTCGCCAAAAAAACAGAAACGTGGACAGAGGGGAGCTAGCACAGAAGTGACAGGATGCAGCTCCAAACACAACAACCATGACTGCAAAAGAGACAAAAAGTTGAGAGCATGAACACAAAAAGAAGAAAATGTTAATGAGCTAAAACATTTGAGCCAAATTCTCAGGACTTTAATTAAATATTATAGCAAAGAGCTGGAAAGGCTTTGCCTCGTTGACTGACTCTTATTTAATGAGGAAATGTTGTCTGGACCTTATTGGTCTCTCCAACAGAGGCTATTTACAGCTAAAGTGTCAAACTGTGGTAGCACTTCAGCTGGGTTTCATCTTACCTTCATATGCATATCCTACTTTTGATATTTGTACAACTTCTAAAAAGTAGAAAAGCAGTCATTTTTCCTTTTTTTATTAGAAATTTGAAGAAATAATTTCTAATTCAAGCGGTTGTTTTTCTTTTATTCCATCTTTCTAAGTTAAAAGTGGCAATGTGTGTTTTCCCAGGCGATAGGGGGCAGTACATAACTAGATCATTTTAAGCATGCTCTAATTTTGTGTTTGAATAAGACCTTGCCAACGGATGCCCATTAGGGTCAAGAATCCCTGGGAGCGCAGCCTTCATCAAAATGACAAACACACTCCTTTCATCACTGGCAACAAGTGAAGAGGTAAATGTGTAAAACAACATTTATGAATGACAAAAGTTTTGTAACCGTTTCTTACAAATTAATAATTAATTTTGTCCTCACGGGCTCCCATAGAAGGAAACACGGCATCTAATATGGTGTCGCCCAGTGACTTGGACCAGCTCCCATTTATTTAAGACATAGACAGATTTTTATGGTTATGTGTTACAAAGCCGCCGATTGTTCAACAACTGGGCATCATTTAATAGCCTGACCTGCCAGACTCGTCCTCACTGGCAGAGAGCCACGTGAGGGGCGGGACTAGCCAGCTCCAAAAGAACCAGTCAGAAAAAAGGCAGAAATGCCAACTTTACCATGTGACGGTGTAGTCAAAAATGGCGTCTGGTGATGGTGCAAACATCTTATTTTAGAAGAAAGGTTTTTAGCGCTTCTACTTGTTGTGGTTTTAAAGACCAAGGGTCTCATTTATTAAACATTGCGTAGAATCCTTACTAAAATCGTACTTAAGCGAAGCAGAAAAAAAGTACTTACGCCAAGAAGGTTTGTGATCTATCAAACATGGAGTACGCACAGCTGCACGCAATCTCCGCTTCATAAATCTGAGACTAACGAGAAAGGTTCTCAGCTGCTTTTTAGTCACATCCCGCCCTTACCACTCCCACTTACTGCCATAAATAGTCAATGCAAAGTGTCTTGTGGAGCTCATGCATATACATAAGCAGGCTGTTGCAGCGCTCCGCCAATGACATGGCGACCGTAGATCAAGGCAGATCAAGGAAGCGCAATTTCACAGAAGCAAGAATTGAGGTACTTGCGGGTGAGGTGGAGAAATGAAAGAAAGTGCTTTTTGGAGGTCACAGCAGTAGCATAACAAATAAGATAAAATCATCAGAGTGGCACAGCTTTGCTGAAGCCGTCAATGTTGTGAGTTCTTCAGAGAGATCTGTGGCCGATATAAAGAAAATGGTCCAATCAGGATTCTATCCCCAGACTCCCGGGTGAAAGTCACACACGCTAACCAGTCAGCCAATCAGAGATCTCCCTTGTCCAAGTAGCCGGGGCGCAAGATCAATCCGGTCAGTGACAGGACACTTACACTGTCACAGATGTATGACATTCTGTCTTCCGTATTCTGCATTTCAGACTGTCCGAGTGTGTGCGCTTGCGCGCGCGTGTGTGTGCGTGTGGGGGGTCTTGTTCTGTGTGAAAACGAAGCAGTACAAGTGATAATGCTGCAGGATTTCATAATTTTACCCTTCTCAGCAGCAGCACTGCAGGTGCTCTCCATGTCCAGCATGTGTGTAAGCCAGGTCCTTAGTCAACTTAAAGTTGCGCACATTTTTCCGCTAAGTTTTCTTTCATAAATCCCAAAGTTTGCGTGGAAAGTTGCTTACGCAGTTTTCTGACCCCGTTTTGTGCGTAAGCAAGCTTGATAAATGAGGCCCCAAGTCATTTAGAACAGAGGAAAGAGCCGCATCAAAATCCACATTAGACGTCATGTTTAAGAGAAAGTCAGCGTTGCGGTGTGTGACGTACGCTGCTCAGCGCTGATTGGCTCAGTTAGAACTCTCAGGGGGTGGGGTTATCTGAATAGGAGAGTTTTGCTGGTCAGACTACGTGGGAAGCACATTGATCTGCTTCTGTGTATGAAAAGTGGAACACAAATAAAGCTGCCTTGCCTACTTCTAACTATAAATTAAGGCATTAACACTCGTACAAAAGAAAAGTACACATCATATAAAACAACTGGACATTTTTCCACTTTTCATTTTCAACCCCTCATGCGTTTTATAGTGTATGAGCCCACGATCTAGGACAGAGGCAGGGTGTGTGGAGAGTAGCCACCTTTCACGTGACACACCAATTGGAAAATCAAAACAGGGCTAGTTCGTTTGCTCCACCCAGATGAGGCCATCTAGCTGAGCCATGATGAATAGGGGTCAGGCAAGCCACACCTCAAAGATTTATGATTAAGGCTTATTATGTTGGAAACTGACATTGATTGCTGATTTAAACTGCTGAAACCAATTAATTTGCCCCGGCTGAATAGAAAGCATGGGCAACAGTGTGTGTCAGTCTGACAGGTCAGAAGAAGCCTGGCAAAAGCGAAGGAACCAAATGAACGGCTTGGTAACCGGCTCGGTTCGGAGGTGGTTAAGACTCACCGCGTGTGATTGACGTCTGATACAGGAAGAAAGCGGGACTGGCAAAGAAAAGAGAGATCTGAAGAGGAAAACCAGTTGCTGCGGCCACTGATCTGAGTAATTGCCCTCCAAATTTGGTTCACAGCGCCCATGTACATGCTGCTGTTTCAGTGATGCTGAAATGGTTTCATTCATTGAGCGGCGCTGAGGAAACCTGAGTAAATGAATGTGAAACATAGCGCTAATAAAATCAGAGAGCTGACGGAAAAGAACAGAAAAGTGTGCTGTATTTCCAGGCTGAGGAATCGGGCGCTGCAGTGGATTAAATGCTGACTGAAACACAAAATGTCTCAACAGTCGGCTGCTCCCAAAGACTCGGATGCACCAAGTCCTCGCAGCACTTGTCCACAGCTGGAGCCGGTTATCAGAAAAGTATAAAACAAAATTAAACTCAGTCCTGTGTCATTTTGTGTGTTTTTAAAGAGAAAAGTTTATGAATACCGTTTAGATTTCTTATGCTTTTTTCCTGGTTTGCACAGACGACACTCGCACCGCGACATGGTTCCAAAATGAAATCATTAACTAAATTGCTTTCTTAAAAAGCCACAAGTGTGTGTGTGTGTGTGTGTGTGTGTGTGTGTGTGTGTGTGTGTGTTTGGAAGTGGGCCACAGGCCTCTGGTTCTTAGGCAGCCTCCTTCCCCGGCTCTGTTGTGGTTTCCTGCCACCACACTCATTACGCTTCGGCCTCAGCTACGGAGCACGGAGGCAGCTCGCTTCACTTCACTCCCTGGGCTAGACGGAAATAATTTGGTCATCTTAAACAATTCTCCATTATTTTCTTTTTAGCAAGGACCTCATTCAAAAAGCGGTGACAAAACATTAAATAAATAAAAATTTTAACAATTGTCTCTAAAAATCTACTTTTTAATCTAAAAAATGACTTAAAGGCTTTAAATAATGTGTTCACTTCCACCAATATAATCTAATCCATTAACTATTTAGTGATTAATTTGTTAAAAAGAAATCCAGGAGCATAAATCTTTATCTACAAATATAATTTTTTTTGAATAAAGTAACAGTCGGTGTTCAGTTTCTACAAAGACAAATTATGTAATACATTTTCTGGAAATGTCAATCCACATGAGATACGTTTCAATAAACAAAGCAGACAGAATAGAAGACAAATAGAGAGTGAAGGACAGACAAATATTTGTTATGATAGGAACTGTAGCTAAGCATGACCTCATCACACACACACACACACACACACACACACACACACACACACACACACAGCCATAGCCCTGACTGTGTACGTGCTCTCCAGTGACCTGAAGGTAGCAGATGTGTCGTTCACAGCCTGTGGAGGATGTAACCTTTCTGCAAACAATAGATGAAACTTGACAAAAGGTCGGTGCACTTGCGTCGCACTTTTTACAGTAAAAGTTAGTTAAATTTCAGCGGTCACTTTAGTAAATCATTCACTTGGTCAGATTTCTGTCAATGCCTCTGCAACCAGTTGGATTCCAATACGCTCTGTGGTGTCCCAAACCCTAACAGGGTTTAACAAAGGGTAAGCTGTTTATTTGAAGAAAAATATATAAAGCATTTTTTGAACAAGTGTATAATGTGATATTTCAGGCAGCCCTTCATTTGTTCGTATATTTATGCCTACAGATGATGTGCAGTCTCTTAATCCTGCTGTCAACAGGGCATAACCCACCAAGGCCTATCAAACATGGCAGCTGCATCACTAAAGCACCAGTTAAAAATACACAACTTGGTCTCTTCACATTCCCACTATTGTTTGTGAGACTGTAATCCGGGAGATCTAGCTACACGTGGAATGAAAATGGCAATTTTTTGGGGACCTACTGAAAAGATTCAACAAAATTCCCATATTTTGAGTGCAAAACCCAAAGCGTTAGCACGAGAAACATTGGGTCTGCTTGCCTGCATGCCAGTTTCAAGAAAAAGCTCTCTAAAAGCTATCAAAAGTTTAAACATTTCCCACATCCTTGTCCTGTGGGTGTGCCTGTTAAGTGCTTCACTCCCTCTGTTGAAAACCTCTGAGGAATTGCATCATGGGATGGCGAGTATGATGGTAGCAACATACTGTAACATTGGGGAAATACCTCATTTTGCTTGATTTGATTTGCACCTTGTGTGCTGTCCAGCTGGCTGCTCGGATTAGTCTGAGCTGTGGTGTTTTTAACAACGGCAAAGTCCCTGTTTAGGCCACACACACACACGCACACGCGCGCACACACACACACACACGTACAACACAGTCTTTGTTTTGATGCACTTTTCTGTTATCTGATTACTATCATACATTACCCCTCTCGTTTTAAGAGTGTTTCTTATCACACTCTTGTTTGATGCAGTTAGAGTTGATGCATTATGAACTACACACCAAGAGTCAGCAGTGATCTGCATATTCAATAACTTCCGTAATTATATGCGCAATTCATCAGATGGGATGTGATTGCAGGGGAAGTGGAATAGAGAGGAGCAAAGAGGTCTGATTCCTGGAGGACTAAAGTCTAATCACAAAACTAACATGATAATTGAAATCTAAATTGAAAGGCTTAGCTCTCAGGGAGAGTATGTCAGACACGGTGTGTAGTCGGAGTGAAACAGGGGAAGAGGGGCTTGCAGGAGCCCTCGGAGTTAAACAGAGCGACATCGGTATGAACAAAAGAGAAAGTAATTTTGCAGCTAATACTAAAACAAGCTCCCAACATGTCTCTGTGATCCATTTGCATGTCAAAACTAGAAAGAAAGAAAAAGAGAAAACACAAACGAAAACAGAAGCACTTTCTCATCGCTTGGATAAATCTATTTATAGAAGTTTGATTAAATATTCATCATTTAATAGATCCTGATTAAAGTTTCACTTCCCTAGTTACAAGGGAAGATTTAGATTGGGTTTTGTTGCAATTTACCGATATACCACTAGGTGTCACTAAATCCCCATTTTTCATGAGAAGTGTTTGGGGGGGGCGGGGGGGGATTTAAACAAAATATTATTTTAAAGATTTAAATCCACAAGATTTGATTAGATTTGAATTTAACGTTTAATTCATTTCTGTGATTATTGCCTTGACTTGATACAAAATGAAAAGTAGTTGCCTGATAACTACACTTAATTAATAATCACCTCTCATGATTTATGTGTTGTAAGTGGAAGAATCAGGGAAAAGAAAAAGTGCAGAAAAGTCCTAAGACTCATCTTCCTCTCTGCCCCCTATTGTCTGTCCTGATCGCAGGATTCGTTCTCGTCCCTCTATAACGTTTAATTAGATATGCCAAATTCATTAACCTGTGCTGCTGTTACGCTGGCCTTGGTCATAAATACGCTTAATGTGAGCAGACATTTTGCAGCTGTAATAAGGGACATAAAACTCATAGAAACACACACCGTTCCTCTCTAATCATGGATCATTCTAACTCAGCAGTGTTTTACAGCTCCTCTTCCATTCACCAGATGTTTAACGATATTAACCCAAGCTTGTTTTCTTTTAAAAAGCCCAAAAAATAATTTTAGTTAGAATTTAAAGCTATAGCAGTATATCTATAATTTTAAGACTCGCTTTAAAATGTTCACATAACATAAAATGAGTCAAAAAATATGGAAAGAGATGATGCAAAGCAGTTTGAGGTCAAAGTTCAGGCTTACCTTCATCAAATCAGCAAATAAACTTCACAATTTTCTCTGTGATTGGATGAGTTTTCCCAAAAAGATCTTTTATTAACTGCAAATATTAAATGTACTCATTATAAATACCAGGGGTGTAGACTCGAGTCACATGACTTGGACTCGAGTCAGACTTGAGTCATTATTTTAATGACTTTGACTTGACTTGATAAAATGTATAAAGACTTACGACTTGATTCGGACTTGAACACCAATGACTTGCGACTTGAATCGACTTGCTTCTGCTGACTTGATGATGACTTGAGCATACTTGATATTTTAGCACAAAAGTGGCGCGACTCGGACAAAAATCATAAATCATTCTTGGTTCTGGGGTTGATCTTGTACTGCTAAATGCAGCAACATTTTGTTTATAATCAGTTTCTGCTGCACTTTCTGCTTGTTTGAGCAAATAAATGAAGCTTTAAGAAGTTTTATTTCTGTAATTTATTTATTATTTTGTCATTTAATTAAAATTGGACAGATGACTTGAATATGGCTTGAAAATTCAAAGTTAAGGACTTGGACTTGACTTAGACTTCCACATCATTGGTTTTGGACTCGACTTGGACTTGGTTGTCTTTGACTTGGACTTGACTCAAGACTTAACTGGAAAGACTTGTGATTTACTTGTGAATTGCAAAGCAGTGACTCGGTCACACCTCTGATAATTGCATCTGCAGTGCAGTGGGAATGAACGCCTTGTAAGTCGTACTTGGGGGGCAGCTCTGGTGCACCTGTTTCAGGGACTAGAAGTGAGCCAGATTGAAGTTGAGTGGAGCACAGCAGGATGTTGAATCTCATTTCCTGATGTTTGGGCATCTTGCCTCGAATAACAGCAACGTGACTCTACCACTGACTTTGTTTGCTTTAAAATGTTGATGTTTTATCTCCACAAATACCACAAGCCTGGAAGAGTTCTGACGTGTGGTGGAGTTGCTAATGCTAACGGTTAGCTTCTACTAATCGAGACGTTCTCTGCTGTTTCCTGGACGCTAAACCAACAACAGCCTTCCCTGTTGTGAGTCAAGACGGGTGAGTCTATGAATGTTAAGTGACAGTGTGACGTAGATCTGTCAGGTTTTTCTAATCTGCAACAGGTGTAGGAGACTATTTTCATGGTCAGCCTGCATGACAACCTCAGAGGGACTGATTATAATCTCTCTTGTTTAAAGTTTTATTTTCCATACAAAAAAGAAACATGGAACACAAATTCAGGACAAACTGCTAATTGTAAAACATTTAGACCCATTTTACTGTCCCAGGATTACACATGGACCTCTGCGGTCCTCCATCCCCCAGTGGTCTTGCTGAACAAGCTGCACCAAAGAGCCTATTAGACCTGAATCCCACTTCGCTGTTTAAAAGGGTCTTGTCCTTTCAGTACTTCTCTGTTCTGTTTTTTCATAGCATAGGTGGTAAAAGAACACAAGTTCATTGTTCTCTCGCAGATGGAAGTTGGAGTTACCAGGGTAACCGCTCTAATCCTCCTCTTTTTTCACCATTTCTTTCATATTTACAGCCCATTGAGTGCTACCTTTTAAGTCCTGGGCCAGAAAGCTCGCCCACTTTTAATTAGCTCTGATTCTATTGGCCAGGAGACAGCGTGATGAGCTAATCGAAATTTACAAAATAATGACGTACCGCGAGCAGCTACTTCTTCCTCCCGAGGCCTGCTCCAAGAATAACAATAATGAGGCCATTATGGAGGATTCCTGTTTAAAACACCACGCTGCCACCAAAAACAGAGGACATAATTGCTCTGGTGTTTTCCATACAATCAACAACCCATTGTGGGTGACTTGAGAATGAAGAGAGCAAAGAATGAGTGTCATAATGATTGGTCTGTGCTGCCTTTGAGTTCCTGTACAAAGTGTCCACTGAGCAAGGACCTTGATTGACTGCTGATTTGCTTGCGGATGAAGACAACTGTCTGGCTTTGTAGGAAAATGTCCTTTATGCTTATTCTTGTATGCGTTTCCATTCAAATAGCCCCTCCTCAGGCCACATTGGAGAAGAGCCATTCATACGGCAATAGTCAGCGTGTCTCCATGCCTTGAAACGTTCCAAGTACTTAAAACTACACTCTATGAAATGAAATATTGAATTTAGCCAAGTTATGTCAACTGGTTGCACTAAACCCGATGAGGGTTGCAGAGGTGCCCGTCTCATAACCGGATGGTTGTGGGATCGAGTCCTGCTCAGTGATGCCACGTCATTTAAGCCACCTTGCCTGCTGGTGGTGGTCGGAGGGACTGCTGGTGCTGGTGTTCAGCACCCTCAGCATGTCCCAGGGCCACCGTGGCTGTGTTGTGACTCATGATTTAGCTGTAGAACCCTAGAAGGCGCTATACTAATACAGGCCACTACCTATTTAAACCAAGTTGCTTAAACGTAGAGTGCATATGTTGTTATTTGAAAAGTAAATGTACATTACATCATATATTTACTATTAGGTGCAGAGGAACTAGTTGACATGACTTGGTTAAGTCAAGTCAACATTTCCTTTCTTGGACACTACACACAAGACAAAAAGGAAGACCAACACATTCCTATATGTCAACACTGATGTTCAAACATGCATGACTGGACTCCAAAAGTATCTGGATTACAAAAGCTGTTTGGTCTGTTTAGAAAGTGTCAACAGACAAGGATCAATCCAGAGAAGTGATGAAATGATTTGATACAGGTTGCAGGTTGAGTTTGGTGTACCAACAGCTATCAGCTGTGCTCCATTGTTAGAGAGAAGAGAAAGAGGGGCTCGAGGGCAGAAGGAATGCTAAGTGGGCCCCTTTAGCCCAGTCAACCTTCAGTGGGTTTCATTTATCTTCATCTTGTTAGACTAAATTAATTAACAATCTCAATGTTACACACTTTCTCCTTTCATTACATCAAATAATGGTGAAAATGCAGGGGGAGGTCCTGCCCACTGAGACTCTCTCTCTCTCTCCCTCCCTCCCTCTCTCCCTCTCTCTCTCTCTGTTCACATCTGCGTTTGGTTCCTTCCTCGTTTTCTCTCACACTGACTGTGCAGACAAAAAAGTGTTATAAAAACGTGTCTAAAGTGAAAACACATCACATAAACAAAGAGAAGTAAACAAGCGTGAATGACGGTCTGTTGAAGACACACCGAAAACTGTCGCTTAACTAGGGTTTGAACCAGAAAGTGAAACAAAAGCTCGAGTCAGAGTTCAATTCATTTCTGTGAGGATATCTTTCCTTAAGAGAAGCATTTGTTTAAAATGAAAATGTGCACTTTTGTAACTACTAAAACTCTACGTGAGTCAAAGCCAAACTCATGACTCAGTGCATTAATGAAACCACATCTGGTGCTACGCAGATATGAATTGCAGCAATAAAATAGCCAATGACAGGTGGAAATTTTAACAGATTTGTGCATTCAAAAATCCCCATTTGACCTATTGTTTAAAGAGGACATGCACTTGTTATTTCACTAAATTAGCTGTGTTCTCTATTATAAATCAGTGTCTTATGGGTCGTTCTCTGTGGAAAAAAGCCCTGGGGCTCCTGTTTTAAGAAATAGGAGGAGTGGGGTCCAGACAACAGCAGGGATGTTTCTCAATGTCAAGGCGCTTGGCCTTGCAAGGTGATGTCTTTCGAGGCCAAGCGCCTTGCTTACGAGGATACCGTCCTTCCTTGGTCAAAGAAAACGGTTAAATGGAACAGACTTGCATCACGTGACCGTGGCTTCCACGGCGGTCACGTATCGTCACGTGACACGGGAGATGACGTTATATTTTATATGTATTAGTTTCAGTATAAATATATAACGAGCCTTTTACTTTTGAAATTGTGTATATGTTTATTAAATTAAAAATATAAGTGAGTTACTACCCGCTAGCCACCGAAGCTGCAACTACTAAGCAACTAACCAACAATACTGTAGATAACTTCTTTGGATCTAAAAAAAAAAAGCATTTTTAATTAGTTGACTTACTTTTAAACTTGAAATTTGCCCCCGAAGTAGTTGCCTGCTTCTGATCCGCCAATCCGTTTGAAAATACCGTGGTGTATTCTGGGTAATTTTTGACCAAGGCTAGGCTACAAGACACCTCCCGTGTATCCTTGCTCAGCTAGCTAAACAGCTAACAAACGGAGAACACATGCCTCGGTAGAACATGAACACTGGAACACGTCTTGGCAGCTCCCGATGACGTATCTCCTAGGCAACGGGGCCGGGGCCAAGACATCAAGGCGAGGTTCCTTAGTATTGAGAAACACCCCAGGATTTTTCATGAGATTCAGACAGCTGGCCTCGGATGCATGGCTAACAGCAATGCAACTATCTTCCAATGTCTCAGTTTACTCTGCGACGTTCATGTTTTACCTTTAAAATGACTAAAGTCTGAAGGAGTTCCACCATGTTGTAGAGTTGGTAACGCTAACGGTTAGCTTCTACTCACTAAGACATGCTCTGCTCCCTCCTGGCTGATACAGGCAACAGCAGAGCCTTCTCCGTCGAGAGCCCAGATGGGTGAGTGCATGATTGCTAATTTTCAGTGTGAAGTAGATCTGTGTGGCTTTTTCTGACCTGAGAGTCTCCCTATCTATTTCTTATCAGTGGTTAACGCAGGAAATAGGAGTAGAAGACTATTTTAACGTTTAGACTGCATGTGAAACTTAAGTGTGACCGATCGTATTTCAAAAAGACCAAATATTGAACGTTTCCAAATGAACCTCACCTTTAAAGAAAGAAACTGGGAATCTCATTGGAAGAACAAACTGATATATTCCCTTTTTTTTGTCTATTTTCACCCACCACACAGCTCACTTCAGGACACAAGTCTTATCAAAGCAGAAGGACAACCCCTGTCTGCCTTTAATCTTGGCCCGATTGTCTAAGCTTCAGTCAGTGTGCAGCGTGTCCTTTTACTGCAGCCTTTAATTAAAACTGACATCGACAAAAGGAGGCGCATTAGTATTGCTATAACATGTTTCTGTGTGAACAAACCATGCTTTTTTCACATCTATGGAGAAGAAAAAAGTTGAGGTCATTTTTTTTCTTCTAAAAATAAGTAACTGCTGTGTCTCTGCTACATGGTCCCACACTCATCCTGCAGCCTTTACAAGATCCACATCTTCTTTTGGACAGTTAGTTATCCACCAAACTGCTTTGGACAGGTGGAGAGACTTAACAATCATGCACCTCCGTAAGAGCAGAAATGGCAGTGGCTGTCAGAGATGTAACATGCTGCCTGCCTGAATTACGACTGTCGGATCGTGGTGGCAACACCACAGCAAATAAATTGGTGCCAAGGCCTCAAACATGAAAGAAAACAAGTTCTGTAGACATTTTATTTGTTTACTGCAGTAAATATACCAAGCTATGGTGAATACATTCTAAATACATATTTAAAGTTGTGACTCTTAGCTGTGCACCAGCGTTGGGACAAAGGGGAACTGTTTTCAGCTCATGGTTAAGAAAATAAAATGTCCAACAAAGAGCTCAGACTGGATGATTTAGCAGTATTTAATTTGCCTTCAGAACTAAATTTGCTTTTTTTTTCTCCTCTATTTTTTCTTTTAAGGTTATAAATGTGGGATTCCATCTGTTAAAGTTTTAAAGAAAATTAAAATCATTTCTAACAGGCAAGACATCTCCCTATTGAATTCCTGAAGGACTTTTGACGAGCAGGAGTAATGGTATCAAATTGTCCTTTCTTTTTAAAATGCCCCCAGCAGTTCTAAGAGAGAAAAAAATGCTGTTAATTTAATCAAATAAGTGACCTTTTGAAAAAGAAATCAAAGAGGATTCATTAGCTTTAGTAAAGTTTGGCTGACAGCAGCTTTGAAAGGCAGATGCTGCTGCTGTGGCTTTTAATGAGCCAGCCCTAATTAGGGAGCAACACTAGAGCCTGGAGAAGGTGGCTGACTAGGAAAGGAGCCAATGGTAAATAAGCTTGCTTATTTGCTTCTATGTATAATGACAGCACAAATGTTTAATTAGAAACACAAGATGGGCAAAGATTGTTTAAAAAAGGGGAAATCTTTACATTTGGTTGAACACAAACACGTGAAACAGTAACAACACGTCACAGATGCGCCAGCAGTTGCCTCACCCTAACATCCCTGATAAGGGTGTTTAGCAAGACAGGGCAGATGAGGAGAGCAGTCAGACGAGACCGTGCGGTACAAAGACACGGAGAGCCTGACCTGCAGGCTGGTAAAACTGTGAAATGAGGGAAGGGGAGGGGTGAAGACAAATTGTGTGTGTGTGTGTGTGTGTGTGTGTGTGTGTGTGTGTGTGTGTGTGTGTGTGTGTGTGTGTGTGTGTGTGTGTGTGTGACCCTCAAGTTGTTGATGTGTGCTTTCAGTCTGAGTCAAGGCTACCAGGGTCAGCATGCTTCTCAGTCACACACACACACACACACACACACACACAAAAATGCACGCACGCACACACACGCAGCCAGGATCCATGTTTCAGGATCCCCTTTTAATGTACGTGTGCGCACAACGTTGCACTCACACGTGGGACAAAGTGCACAGCTACCTATGTGTCAGACGGATTAACCCCATGAGCCCGCTACCACCCCCCTGCCCGACCTGTGATCCTAAATGGCAACAACGGAAATGAAACTAACCTCAGTAAAAAGCTGCTACGAAGAAAGCCCTCCATGTCAGCGTGTGGGGTTTCTGGCAGGAAAAATCACAGAGAACACTTTTTTTTAATGAGAAATGAGGAATATTCAAGAAGAAGAGCAAGGAGAGAATGGGAAGAAGGGAGAAAAAAAGAAAAGAGGAAAAAACACACACTGATTATACATCTTCCTCTTATACAAGATCTTATGTCTTTAATTAAAGCAGAAATATGACTTGGAACCCATCCTCTCTTTATGAACTGACATCATTAATTATACCTCTTTGGATGTTGGATTTGCATACAACATCGGTTTGCACTGATGATATGTTTGCATCAAATAAACTCTGCCTACTGATCTCTACACAGCCTTTATCCGCTGCTGTGTGCAGATATATACGCGCGTGGATCCAAGCTCAGTAACCACAGATCCAATCTGCTCGGAGTAGCCAGCGGTGGTCCAGCTGCAACCCATGTGTGGCGAAGCTGCTGCGGCTTCTAGGAGCCCGGCCGCTGGGAATCGTAGCACCAATGAGGCAAAAGGATGTGGTCATGATGTCACCGCTTGTATGGGTCGTTCAGAAGCTTCAGCCACAAAATACTGGAGACACATGGCTAAAATTGACTTCCAACAGGTTTCCATGATGTTGCTGGTCTGTGTAATATACACTTTTATTGTGTTAAGACTGGCTGAAAATTGATCGGGACGTGCATGTGCTTTGTTTTAAGTGGTGAAAACAAGCAGGGGTTTGGCGGAACAAATTTGTCAGAGGAAGATTTATCACTCGCCAAAATTTCTATTTCTCCCAGATTTCACAAGAAGCCTTAAAGATCTTCAGCTTCTGGTAAACGACAAGTTCTAAGAAAGAAAATGAAAATAAGAATATATATATATATATATATATATATATATCTTATGGAATAATTTTCCAACAGCTGGCACCCGTTCAGTCCACACTCATACCCAGCTGCAGTTTTTACCTACAGTATATTCTCAATAACACGAGGAAATCATTATTTTTATGGGAAATTATTAAACAATCTTAGGAAGCAGGCTGAGGTAGCAAACTCAAAGTGCAATATTAAAAGTGCTAAACTTTAAAAAATGTGTAATCTTTCAGTTAAGTCCCGTTTCAGTTTTTCTGAATGAACTTTGACTCCTGCACACAGCATAGAGCTGGAAGAGTGGACGCCGCACCAACCACTACTGCCTGTGTTTGGCCGCATTTGCGGGTTCTACTTGTTATAAACTCTATGGTTGACAGGATGTTTTAGCTAGGCTTCAGCTCCGGAAAAACTCCGTGGAGATCTGGAGCTAGAACGGCGATGGAACGCGTTCATAAACCCATTTATGTTTATGTTTATGTATTTAGCAGACGCTTTTGTCCAAAGCGACTTACAAGTGATAATCGGCATTTTGCCCTTGAGGCTAACAACAACAATAACAACAACAACATTGACGTCAGTCATGGAGAGTAGGGAACAAGGAGTGGACAGTAGAGAGGGGGGACGCATGCCAGGACGAACACTCACTTTTACGTTCGTCAGGCAAAATACGAACAAGTTCAGTTCACGTTCGCGAAAAAACGAACAAATTCACGAACGATCGTTCAATGAACGCGTTCGGGCACAACACTGTGAATTTATATATATATATATATAGAGAGAGAGAGAGTCGTCATAGTAAGACATTTCACCTTGACATTTAATCTCTCCTCTGTCTTCTTCGTTTCATTACCTTCAAGTTGAAAAGATAAATATGAGTGCACATTCCTAACTGCAGAACCACCTTTACCACCGTTGATGAGAAAAACGTTTGTCTTTGAAATACAACTTTAATGACAATATTCCACAATCAGAAAAAAAAACATATGAAGAAATGACATGTCGACCCTTAAAACCTTAAGTTTTCATGACATGGGTGTAATTTGGCATTTCCCCCCTCTCTCTTGAACTGCTTACGAGACAAAGCCTTTGAGAAAATGGAAAGAATGAGCCAGGCCCAAGGACACTGTGCCTTTCAGTCTGGCCAGCACTTAGCGAAGCAGTGGTTCCACAAGGCCCAGAGGGCTCAGCCGAGACTTTTCTCACAATAAGGTGTCTGGGGAGGCGGGGAGTGGCACAGCCAGGGGTACTGCAGCTCTGCTCTTTTCTCCACTCAGACGGCCCCAGTGCACATAATACCATCACCATGCCACAGCGCACCAGGCCAGTGACAACGTGAGAAAACAACCGTCAAACAGTGCAGAGCACCTCAAGCGTGTCTCCTCACTTCCCTGAGTGCAAAAAGCACCGACCGCAGGCAAACACCAACCAAAACAATATTCTGCACGAATCCACTTTCATCTTGATGCAAAAATGAAACAAAAGGTCAAAGAAAAATATACAATTGTTTGGAAATTCTGTTAAAATTGAGCATTTGCATAACTAACGGGGTAAATTCTTTATGTTAGCTTAACTCCTGTTGTTTTAACTCTCTGTATCTTTGTGTTTTCTCAGCTGTTCCAGCTCTTTGAACTGTGATCAAAAACAACCGAACTCAGACTTAAAAAGCAAAGGTCTGGTTTGGAGAGCAAACGACCAAAGTACGAGGATAAAAAAGTGTTTTTATCTGAGCACAAATAATAAGCCTTGTCAATTAGGGCTTGGCTAATTCAAGGGAGGACTTTGATGAGAGAGAAACTTGGAGGAGAGACATCCCGAAGTTGGCCTGAACCGGTGCGGGCAGCTCAGCAGCCCTTTCAAAGAACCGGCCTCTGCCAAAAGCTGCCTCTGCTTAACCGAGTCTCCCACCATCTGCAACAAATGTGCTCTATTAAAGCAGTACCATATGGACAACAAGCTAGCTATTAACACGGCTTCAGCACATCCCTTAACCTAGCCCAGATTTCAAACTTCCAGTCAAATTGACTGCTGAGTTAACGCACCGCCAGCAGCCATGTGGGTCTTGGCACGAGGCAGCCCTCTCAGTCTTCAGTCATTAACAGGCTCACATAGCGCGCAGTGAGACACAGAAGTTAGCTGCACGGCTCGCACCAGTTACGACTTCCCAGGTTAATTGATGTATTTCCCCAAAATAAGCCTGTGAAGAAAATTCTGCCTCTAGAAAGAAGGATGCGTTGAGTCTTTGTCAGGACTGATTCAATTAACTCAGCTTGGAAATAAGCTCAGCAGAGCCGGTGTGTCAGCCTAGCTGGTGGCTTATTTCTCATATGTTCCATAGGGATGAAGAGTGAATTTGCTCCTTCTGCCTGGATCCAAAATGGCAGTGATTAGCCCTGTAGGGCATGGGTAGACACGGGTGGGGTTAGGGGGATGTACTTGACTTTAATCCCTGTGGGCCTGGCAGCCGTGCAGACACCTCACCCTTGTCTGAGTCACAGCGCGACCTACCAACCACTCACAAAGCCATGCAGTCTTCTCTTGGATGACGCCACGACGCCACAGCTATGAGAGCGCTGCGGTGTGACCCAGAGACAACAAGTACCTAATCAGTTACAGTTTTTGGTTTTAACTCAACTTTTTATTAATTATGTTCAGTCTTTTCTGCTCCCCTTGTCTCAGTAGCTTCTTTATTGTACACACTTAAGGATCGAAGGCACAAAAATGAACGTATATGCAGATGTGCTCCATGCAAACAGCTGTTTGTCACAAATTTGCTTTTTGTGCATTATTTTTTTTTTGGTCAGTTTGAAGCTCCCTCTTGGTACGTTTGAGTTTGCAGCAGCTAAAAAAACATTTGAAAGGTTTTATTTTATTTAAATAGAAATTTCAAGCTTATTGCTTTAAAACACTGTAGTTTCCACTTGAAAGGGGGAAAACTCTTTGCTGACAGTTTGAATAAAATACATCTGTTTGTGAGGAGATGCGGTGCAGAAAAAACGCCAGCGTCTCAGTTTTACACCAACTCAACACTCAGACCGTTACAAAGAAACGGTGAAGCTTGGTCCAGCAAACACCAAACGACAGAATGCATACGCACTTTGTGAAGAATGCATGCATTCACACACCTTATGTTTACTAATGTAAACTTTGCACTTCCTATACTTGCACACACACACAGCACAGAGAGCATGCTTACACACACACACACAGACACACCTATTCCAGCCAGAGGTACCAGATGAGTAGTGAATTAATTTGTGTGAGCCACTCCAACATTAGGAAGGTGTGTTGAAAGGTGTCTGCTCATGTTTCAAATTAAACGCGCTGCTGGTCAGCATTAGCACCTCGCCACCCGTCGGCAACTGACACTTAGGGAGCCGGGGGGTGGGAGGTAGGGGGGAAGAGGGGGGGGATCCCATCCGCTGTTCACACTGGAATAATTAGAACATGTCAGGAAGAATTAATTTCCTCATTTTTCAAAAGGATACACAGAAATTACCATGTTATTATATGACAGGGTCCCTGGGAGGATTGGATTAAATTTGATTTCTTGTGCAGCCCACACAACAAATTAAAGTCATAAATAAGATGGAAAGAAGCGGGCACGGAGCATATGTTTATGGCAATGAGTGAAACCAAGGGAGCAGAAACAACTATCTTCATTTCATTTTATTTAAATCAGGCCAACACCGTGTGTCTGAATGACAGCGTCTGCTAATGGGTCGAGATTAGAGGCTCCTTGATATTAACACACAGGTCTTACATCTCCTACTGGAATGAATAAAATGCATGGTGTGTACACCTGAAGATGAGACTGATCTGCACAGGTGTTGCTTGCAAACTTAGAGCACCTACATTTAAAACTTTAGTTTTTATTCTAAGTTAGATTTCTTTGTAGACACCCAAACAATTCCATCTGTTACAGAGTTTCATTCAAATGTCAATGCAGCTCTACTCCTTATTAGACTTTACTGGACATTTCAGTCACAAAGTGTATAAATAACAAGAATTTACTGAAAAATTAATTAATTCGTTAATATTTTTTATTAAGACAATAATTTCTTCCAGAAACAAAACTATGATAATAAAAAACTACAAGTCCAGCAAATGCAGATTAAAAGGCAACTAATTGTATAAGATGTATGAATAAAAGGGTGTGTGTATTGCTTCAATCAGCAACATATAGGACATTATTTTGCATCTTGCATGTTCCGATGATCATGTTGGTTTAGCAATACAAAGCAACGCAATCTGGCCTCCGGAGGTTTTCTGTTTTTTTTGCAGCTTTCTTGAAATGGGCTGTCATTAGAGCGCAGCGCTCCCCTGGGCACCACAAACTTTCAATAATTTGCGAATCAATTAACTGGCTACTCTGAACGCAACAGGGATTTCACACTCCGGGGTCGAGGTGCATTATCGGTTGGAGACGATTCATGGTGTTTTGGGCGAGAAGCTCATGGTTGAAATCGTTAATTTGTTTTACCAGACTTTTAGTTATGCTTTACATTCTACAGCTGTGGTGCGAGAAGATTAACAGCATCCTTGCTGCTCCCGTGTTTTTGAGGGGGGTACAGTAGGAAAACGACAAGGAGGACGAATGAAAAATACGTAGTAGCTTTTCACTCTTAAGGTCTACTGAAGTAACGACAATAATACACTCAAAGTTCATCACAAGTAATTCCGAATATGATCCACTGCAAAGACAAATGGATCCGATGCACAATCACTTCTAGGGGCATCGATGCCCAGTTTAACTTGGCGATCCACTGGAGTAATTGAGGTTGATGAAACTGAAATCATTGTTAGGCAGTCAAGCAATCTCTGTTGGGCGTGTTGACCACAATCATTGAAGGGTCAGTGGACTGAAGAGGCTCATTTGTTGAATAACACACCGAGATCAACCATTCAGAGGTTATTCATTTTCATTTTACGATGAAGTGCTGTTTATTTAATTTCTAACAAAATGGCTCCCCACATCCCTTCAGTGGCTCCATCAATACCGAGCTGAAAAGCTGTGAGACTGTGTGGCTGCGGCTTATTAGATAAATGGCACATTAACAAAAGAGTGTATCCATTCAGACGGTTCAACACATTCTCAGGTGTCTCCAGATGGGGACTGAATGAATGTAATTAAGCATGCTATAGAAGCAACACAAACTCAATTACTTCCTGTCATATTTGGAGATTAATTAAACCTGCGAGTCAGAAATACTCTGGTTATTGATTGTACTTGGTTACAGATACACGTGAGCAGGACTCAACCACAGCTAGCCCACTGAGGCCTTGTGCTAAAGTAGGCTTCTGTAACAAAACTGACAGGTGACAAAGATAGATCAAGAACTTTAGTATTTGTCACTAACTCTTATTGGCCATTTGATAAATCCAACGTTTGCTTGAAACGCTGTAACCTGTAAACCCTAAAACCCCAATTCTCAATTGGAATTTACCTCATCTAATATGGGAACGCACGCTTCATTCTTTCTAATATATATTTATGTTTACAATGTCTACTCAGAAAGGGCTCGCTGGCTGGCAGGTGCACATCCATCTGAGCAGAAGACATCGTGGTACGTGATGCAAGATGATCAAACAATGGTAAATGGCCGTGAACTTTGAGTTCAGGGAGACGCCGCTCAGCTGTTATTGAAGAGCTTGCCAGTCACATTAATATAATTCCCGCGGCATCACCAATGACATTTGGAAGAATAGAATAATATCAACTAAGTTCCTCACCCTTTTATTTGTTTAATATCATAGATATATTTTCATTACCGGTTCTGCTCAAGCCGCAGCTGCACAAAGAGTGTCGGAGTAATATTTAGGCTGAGAGGGTCATGGCGTATTCAGTAGTTTTAAAGTATAATCCCACATTCCATGGCAACTGGAATATCAGGCAGCTTTGAAATTTTCGGGTAAACCTCTTAAATTGATGTTTCAGTGAACAAGAAGTGAGCACACTTTTTTTTTTATTATGTTTAAATGTAGGTACTGGTTAAAAAATACCTTACAAAAAAAAAACACATCAAATCATACGACAAACAAGAAATAGTAATGCAAAAACAGGAAAAATTTTGAACCAAAAAAGTAAAATACAACTAGTCTAATATTTTCAAAAGGTGCCAGTAACTTTGTGCCTGAAACTGTTTAATTGTGCATGCATTGTAAGCCCATCCAATTGTCCACCTCATTTAATGCAGGTGTTCTGTGTGGGCGAAAGTCAGCAGGGGTGTGGGAGACATGCTGCAACACAGAGACAGCTGAGGCGGCAAATGGATACTTACAAAAACTGAAAGACTTGATCCCCAGCTCCCAGCGATCACTGGTTAGCTGATGTTGAATTCATGTAAATAACCTGAAACAGAAGAAAAATACAATGTTTGGATGTGTTTTTGTGTGGAACATTGCAAAACACATAATTTACAAAGCTGGTGTTTTTTTATTGTTTTGTTTTGTTTTGTTTCTTTTGCATTATTTGATAATAATCTGTCATGTTCATCCAAATGCCTAAAAACATGACGCTCTCACAAGTATGGCCTTGGGCATTTTTGACACATGACCTAGGGCTGTGCTTGGCACTAAATACACTATGAATTATTACCGTGTGCTTTTCAGCGAAAACTGTTACTGTTATATAGCCTCATGTGGTTGGCGCATTTTGGCTGTGTTGAAGTTTTGTGTGTGTCCTTTTTTGTCTCTTTTTCTGCAGGTCTAGAAGCAGATTCTTCTACATCCTCTTTGTTTATTTTTGTGAACTATTTTTTTCTTATTGCCCCTCCTCTTTCTTTCTTCTCCCCCTTTCTCTTTCATTTCATTCTCCATGTCCGTTGGGATTTAAGACAACCAAAAATATTTCTAATTAAGTTTTGGCATCAGGTAAGGCATTGTAGCTGAAGCTGTACTGTAAAAATATTCTTCAGAACTCTTCGAAACGTTTGATTGCTTTACAGCTGAACAGGACACGGGGAAAAATGACTGAAAACATAAAAGTTGGATCACGATGATTTTTTTAGTTGATGGTCACTCTGCTGCTAAATGGTAAATGAGGTCATATACACATACAGCCGGGTTTTTATGAAACCCTCTCATTCACCACTCACCTAGGAAAATAACTAGGGTCAACACCCCCTCGTTTTCGGCAAAAACTCCAGTGCATTTTGGGAAGTACAGTCATAAGCATGCCGAGCCTGTAGGTGGCAGTAGTTCACCAAATTATTTGCTTTGCTGAAAAACATTCCATGTACAGGGAAAAACTAGGTGGCAGGCAAAAAGCTTTTTTTTAACATCGTCTTTCACATGTGGTCTTCTACGTAGAGCAGTACCTGAGGTTGTAAAAACAGAGAGTGTAAACACAGATCACACGTGATGTCAGAGTATTTATGTCGCAGGTCCGGTTATTTACGTCCACAAGGAAATGCTGACAACTAAGATTTTGCAAATCTTCACTTTGGTCGCAGTTTTTGAAAGAATTGTGGCGTACATCATAACTTTTGCGTAGTAAAATGTATTGTGGGACACCTGGCTACATGTACATGGCCTGAGACGGTTGGCGACCAATCATGAATAGCATTCACGAGGGAACCTCCAGAAAGTCTCAAAAGATTTTTAAGGCTTCCTATTTTCCTCGTGTGATTTGTTGGGCCTTGATTTGGCTTTAGTTAAATTTTGAAAATCTTCCAAAGACCAAACTTTTTTTCCCCTTAATGCACAGTGTTGTCTGAGGTATCTTACATCCTTCTCAGTTTGTTTTTTGTAAAACTGAAAGTGTGAGAAATGAAAGGCAATTTATACACAAATAAACCAACTGGTGATGAAACTGCAATTGTGATGAAAATTTGCACAAGAGTTTGCTATTTGTGACACATGCCCTATAAAATGTTTAGCTAAAATATGCCATTTCAAGGCGATTGCAACTGAAAATGTGAGTGTTTTCCTAATAATTTTGTCTCCAACTGAACGCCAACAGTCACAGCCCAGTAAGCCTTTCCGGCTGCATTCAGTATGAATTTATTTTAAACCGTATTTAAACTTTTCAACCTCATTAATCTTTCTTCCCAGCTTAACTGATCAATATTTTTTATTTGACACTGTTGTTTTATTTAATTTTGCCATCTTTCATCAAGTGCTGCCTGCTGATCATTTATTTAGATGCCATACTGGGTTCAGCTTGTCTGGTGAAGTGCACAAAGGCCCAGGAAGCTGCAGGGTGGAATGAGAGCATCGTACACATCAGCTGATCCGTCATTATTTTTTAGTGCTCTGAGATATCAGGAGAGTTATCTTGAAATGAAAATTTGGTCTTTAATAATTAATTGATCTGTTTCCATTTGCCGCACATTCAACAATCAGTTAAAAGGAGAAGCTGGATTGTAGCTTTTATGTTGTTTTGGTGTCCTTAAGGACATTTTATTCCTGTTGACTGATCTGTGGATGTTTGTATGGAACATTTTCACCCTGGAAGCTAATTATCATCGCAAATTACAAATTGTATTTCTCTCAATCAGACATGTAGAAAGTCTTATCTTTTAGTCAACTGTGGTTATTTGTAATTATCTGCAACAGTTTAGGTAACTTTTTTTTTTCAACTCACTGGCATCATTTCCTTCTCAATATTTGATGACTTTAACCATACTTTATTTTTATCCGTCTGATTTTAGTGCTACTTCCTGTTTTCGGCCAGAACAAAGAGCAGTCGAAAACCTTCGTAGCAGGACACACGGCTATAAAACTGGCATTTTGTCTCGGAGACGGACTTCATTGGGCACAATAAAAAATGTCAATTTTAGAAGAATAAAACTCAAATCAGCCCAAAAAACAGAGCAAGAACAACAGAGAGAAGCATTCATTTGTGTGATGTCATATCATAAGAGGTGGAAAAGCTCCAACCTCATTCATGTTCATTTTCTCACATTATCTTGTTTTTCACAATAAGCCAAGATCTCATTACCAGTAGATTTATATAATTAGTCCGCTTCAGTACTGCCAATTAAACAAGGCCAAGGGTTTGTTTAAGGTCACGCTTAACAGATCTGTCACTAATTTGCACTATGCCACCTCCGTCTTCCATTGCTGGGGCCAATAAGCCAGCAACAACAAGACCAAATGAATATATAGACTTCCAGTGGATTGTTGTAAGAGAATGGTGCCGCTGGCTGCGGGGGAAGAGGGAGAGCTGACGCAGAACGACGAGTCTGAATGTGGCAGCCTTGAGGCTAGACGTGACAATGGGAGAGAGGGGGACCCCTGTGACCCCAGTTGAATTGAAAGCTGCACTATGGTGTGACGCTTCCAATACCATAAAAATACTTTTTCTTGCAAGTAATAACCTTTTTAACCAATATTTCTCTCTTTATTTTACAGAATTTCATATAAGGTCTAATTATGAAGCAAAGAAAAAAAAATACACTATCAGCCGACTAGATCGTAGATGTAACTGCAGGCGTTCTCATTTAATTTAGATACAGTACGAGTTCAGTTCTCAAACGGACACCAGTAAAGACCAATAAAATGTTGCTAATTCAGTTATTCTGTTATCTAAATAAACTCAAGCTCATATGATCACAGAGAGCGTTATTATTACAACCCTTTGAATGAATCATTTGATCTTAATCGAGCACAATGAAGCAAATAAACCATGTGGAGATGGATTATTTATTCACTGGTTATTTCAGTGAATTATTTCTGTGGGAGGGTAAAATAAATAACAAAAGGATTTTAATTGAAAATAATAAGAGAAACCAGATGAACCCTGTGGCTTAGCATCGCGCTGCTAATATTGGAGCTGCATGTAGAACTATGAAATATTAAACAATCATGATTAGAAGTTATTTTACACAAATTCAACCAGTCAAATTACTATTTGAGTGTCAGACAAGGAAAATAATCTCACTACACTAAAAATCCTACATTTTTAGATTTTCTCTCAGTAACAAACCTCTGAACAGATAACTGCTGCGGCCGACATCAAAGGAACGGAGACATACACCTGTGGCATTTCTGTCAAAGTGGCATTTTCTTTTGCTTCAACAACACACACACACACACACACACATGCATGCCCACATGCGCACATACACACAAAAAATCATGCATGCTCATACACATGCAGAGACACACGCATGCGTGCTCACACACACATGAACACACACATACAAACACACAAGCACATTTGTGTTGCTATACTTGTGAGGACCATCCACTGACTCTAGAGACTGCATTATGCTTAAAGGGACTTTACGGACTTTAGAATTTTTATGCTCGCGATTGCCCCCTCAGGCCAAAAGTGTAACGGCAGCTTCAATAGGAGGCTCGTGCACGAGGCGCACGTGCTGTACGTGCACACTCCTTAACGAATATAACAGCTGAGACAGTCCTTTGTGTGTGTGTGTGTGTGTGTGTGTGTGTGTGTGTGTGTGTGTGTGTGTGTGTGTGTGTGTGTGTGTGTGTGTGTGGCCCGGAGGACAGAGGACAGGAGAATGCGCAGCTAACTAATTAAATAATTTGGTTCTGTACCTTTCTCTTCAGCACAGCCGACAAAGGTTTATGATGGGTCAGTCCTGCATGCTCAGATCATTCCCTTCACTTGCTTGAAAAATTGTTCCAAAATGAAAGTTGAACCCACATCTTTTTTATCTGTGAATGCAATGCTGTTCGGCGAGTCTCAAATAAAAATTTGGGCATCTTACTGTAGAAAAATATACCATTAATGTAAAAAAGAATCTCTATATAAATTATGTTCACATCCACAATCAAACCCAGGTCTTCTGCATGGGACTTACAAGGTGAGCTACACTCTAGTAACTTTCACAGTGTCTCTAACTTTTATATCCTTGATGACACCTGAAACACCGTCAAACCAAAGAATGGTTTGAAGCAAAAATGGCTATTTTGTTGCTAATTTGCAGAAAATATCTAGAAGAGAGTTCTACAGAAAGAAGCTAAGGGTCCTCAGAAATGTAGCTAGGTTCATCACTAGGCGTTAGGAACAGCGACAAAGTCGCTGAGTTGGCACTACCTCACTCTCTGCTGCTAAAGCTACGGATAGCAAATGCTACGGGCTATGCTTGAGCGTGAACGCGCATGAAGCAGCCTGCTCGACCCGAGCATCTCTCTTTTTCTGTGATTTTACAGAAAAACAGGCAATCACAGTAAAAATGCCAGGGCTCATTCTACAGGACCAGGGCACTGCAGGAGAATGTATGAAGAAGAAATGTATTATTTCTATACATGTTTTGTCTGTCAAACTTCAATAATGCCCCTTTAACCCTAACATTAACCATCACTGGTCTAACCCTAAATTTAACTAAACTTAGTTCACATCACACCTCTAAAACAAACTAGTTTGTAGCAAAGTGAGGACCAGGGTAAATGCCCTCAATTTGCAACTAATGTCTTCGCGTAATGGTTATGTCTTCAGTGTGTAATACAGACAAGTACACCCATACACATGAAATATATGGACATGAGGGATTCCATTGAAATCTTTCTTCTAATCACAGCATCATTTACAACCCTGACATGTGTCAAACACACATACAATTGATTGTATTTCGGCGGTTTGAGCCACCAGTTCCTACATAACTAGATTATAGTAACAAGGTTCACTAGTGTTTGTATTGTAACAATCAATATTATTGTGATGTTGGACTTGGTTCTTAAGTCTCTTGTAGAGAACCTTAAAAGGTCCTTCATTCATATTTTAATTTGCCTTCTGGATGCCTCCCTGGTGAGGTTTTCTTGGCACGCCACACTGAGAAAGTCTTAAAGGAAGACCCCGGACTCACTGGAGGGACTATTGGGCCATTCCCATCTGTACCGGGTCGGCCCGGGCCGGGTAGCCCCAGTCGGCCCAGCCTGGCCCGGTTGATTCCACACATCCTTGTCTTAAGCCCATGTGGGCTGATTCTACCCACCAATCAGAGGCTTGCTCTAATGGAAGGTGTGAATTTGCTGTCAGCAGTGGGTGTGTTGGCCCTGGTCGGCCTGAAGCAGACCCCCTCGAGAAGAGGGCTGAGAATGAGCCTTGGTTGGCCCGGAAAAATACCAGGCCACCCAGATATGTAAACAACCTACGCTACCCGGCCCGGGTACAGATGGGAATGGCCCATAAGTCCCTCAGCTGGCCAGGGATTCCCCTGGAGGAGCTGGCCCAAGTGGCTGGGGAGAGGGAAATCTGGGCCTCTCTGCTGAGGCTGCTGCCCCCGTGACCCAACTCTGGATAAGTGGAATGGATGGATGGATGGATGGATGGATGGATGGTCTCTAGTAGGAGTGAGTATACTCTGTGGACAACAAAGCTGCATTACTCTACGACTGACTCCATTTTCTCTGCATTTTTAAATGTTTTATCTCCACAAATAACACACGCCTGGAGGCGTTCTCTGTTGTTTCCTGGATGCTAAACCAACAACCGCCTTCCCTGTCACGAGTCAAGATGGCTGAGGCCATTAATGTTATGTGACAGTGTGATGCAGATCTGTCAGGTTTTTCAAATCCTAGCATTCCTCTATTTTCTATCAGAAGCTAATGCCGGAAATAGGGGTAGAAGACTATTTCCACGTTCAGCCTGCATAAAAAAACGCAGAGTGACTGATCATTTTCAAAAACTATTTCTCAATGAAGGAACTCTTTAAAGACTTAAAGCCCTAAAGCCACTTAGAAACATTCAGATTTAGATTAAGACACCTTCAAATCCCAAGTATGTGTGTAAGTATCATGTGGGATACGCTTGATTGGATTTTCTCTTCACATAACAGAGAGCTGTCTTCTTCATCTATCATGTGACATCAGCTCAGCATCAATAAACAACATCTCCACAGCTGTATGCAACTCAAAGAAGGTCAAAGAGGTGCTTGCTCTGACTAAATTCACTCTGTTGCTTTCATCTATAAGTATTAAGTCAGAGCTCATCTAAGACATTTCCACATATGGGGACAGAAGGTCTGTGTGTCGATGCACCTTCTGCATACTGTGCATGTATGCTGAAGTTGTTGTGTGTGGAAATGCAAGCGCAAACCCAAACTTATGCTTCAACTCTTGATTGGAATTGGTCCAGATCTGCAGCATGTTTAAAAAAATATCCTCCCAATCCTCCGTCCCAAATCCTCGCTCTCCTCTTCGTCCAAACGCGCTGAAGTAGGAATTCTGCAGAGCTAGTTATTTTGACAATAGAAGTAATCTATGCCATCAGTAGGCTGCTGCCTACCTGGATGCAGCATGGTTATCTCTGCAGAAGCAGCAGCCGCAGAGTCAGGCTGGAAACTGCACGGGGGACTTTGGGATGCAATGAGATGGGGCTGTAACAGTGGTCCCGGGGGAAATAGGGTAAGCGTAGGGGTGTGTTGAGGGTGACGAGACGAAGCTCAGAAGCTTCTGGCATGCACAGAAATGTCTGATATCGTAATTGAACATCTGAAATTGCCTGTTAAATATCCACTTCCACAGAGTTAATTCTTTCTGTATTAGCAGCATCTGTGAAATATCAAACAACAACTTCCTGGTAATCAGCAAAGCCAGAAGCGAGAGGATCATGCTTGTCAGCGAACAGCCAGGGTGCAGGTGAACTGTTGACACATAAAATGTGCACACTCCATGTTGGTTTGACTCACTATGAACAAGTAAAAAGTCCACCAGAGCATCACTGGAAAGACAGGTGGTTGAAAAAATCTACCGTATGGAGTCGTTTGGTGTTGAGACTGTGGTCAAACAGCTGTTTCGTGCTCCTACACACTGACTTGATACAACCTTACAAATCTCTGCCTTGCCCTCTTCTCTCCTTCTCTGTCTGCCCCCCCCCCCCAGTTCTCTGGCTGATGCTGCCCTGACACTGACATACATCAGAACAGACACTCACAAAGCGTTTCACGCCAGCGTGTCAAGAATGACTACCGGCATGCCACTCCAGTTAAAATATCTTTGTGCAGAGTGAAACAGTGACCCGCATTTTGGCTGAGTTGACGCACGGCGATGTCAGATTAGAGCGACGGGGAAAGAGTCCCACTTGTGAGCGTCAGCTTTTCTACTGAGCGTTTGGTTACTGGAGGGAACCGGCCTTTCACAGCAAATACATTATCCGTGGTTTTATTTGTGTCAAACAACAGGAGCAAAAGTGCTTTTTCTTTTTTTTTTTCCTCGCAGAGCAGCTGGACTCAGAGAGAATGTTTTCCTCCACAGTGGGCAGCTTTCAGTCCCCAGTGTTCCTAACAGGCTGCTGTGCAACCTATCACTCCTCTCTTTTATTTCCTCTCACATATCTTTTACGCCAAAGGCTGTGAAGACAGAGAGCACAGAATAGGCTTGTCTTTCGGCACGCTGGGAAAGCCCTCTTTTCTACACTTCTGTGATATACACACACTTCTTCCCCTTTCTTATCCTTGTTTCTTTTTCATTCGGTGTGGGGCTTTGTGTTTGTGTGTACGTTAGGGGGGTAGGGGTATGAAAACATACACACACCCCCTACACACACCCTGCTCCCTCTCTCCCAGGTAATGTGTTTATTTTCCTGGACCCATCTTCTAGTTTACTGCGTGGTGGCGTTTCTCCCCTCTTATCGCCTGGCTCTCGTGGGGCACTTTAGCCCCTCAAATCCTGTTCACCACATACTGGTTTTAGGATCTGTGAAATGAGTGCTAGAGAAGCGTGGCCACAATGTCTGCCTGTGTTGCTACTGGACTCAAATGGGCTTGGTGCTTTTTTTTATTTATTTTTTGTCCAGGGAGATGCATAAATGGAAGTTTTTAACACCTCAAAGGAGGCTGGGCCTTTGTGGAGCCACACTAGAGGAGCCTGACAGTCTCCCGAGGAGGCAGACACACTGAGTGCTGCAGGACAAAGAGCCGGAGGAGCAGAATCAGCAGGGGCATCACTCTGCTTTGGGCACCAGGCATGCACATGCACGTATATAGCTGCACTTACATGCATGCAAAGAAAAAGTGTCTAAGAAAGAACCAATGTGTTATCGATAAAACAAGATGATCCAATGGATGCCGTCAAATACGTCATGAAAGCTGTGTTAAATGTAAAATCTAATGAAGTCACATTTTTGTTTAACGGTGTTTTAAGGTGTCAAATAATCAAACAGCCTGCAGCGGTGGCCAAATAATAAAAAATGAATATAACCGTTTTTCTACTGAAACAGTGCTAACTGTGATCGGTTCATTCCCGACTGTATAAACACATCTAATAAAAAATAATACAACCAACACACCATTTATGTCTTATTGATTTCAGCTCCACTGTTTGAAAATAATTTCCAAATTTCCATCTCAGTTTTTCCGTATTGAAATTCCTTTCTTTATTTTCTACAGCCGAACAGCTGGCATTTACAATCAGTCTTTATGCTGTTTAGACGTCTACAATAAGCATTTAGATGCAAATATATCCACCTTGTACAAAGGACTTGCAACTTCTGTCACAAGCATTATAATCAACCTGCAATTGTCTCCGGGCGCCGACTTGTTTCCAGTTACAAGGCCTGAAGCCGTAAGCATCTGTATTCAAATGACTCCCCCATTACAGGCACGGTTTAGTGAGGATATTTTCCAACGCTGCCGTACTGAAAATCAATCACATGGTGAATTAAACCAGAAAGAAAACAACTGATCCATAAATGATCAGGTTATAAGGAGAAATTGGAGTCCACAAATTATTCAGCTTTTTCACAGTTTTGAGGTGGGGGGGGAGCAGGGTGGACTATTTGATAGAGTTCCCCTCCAACAATGTCTTGTTTTATGATCAGACGTTATCAGAAAGCAGAAACAATATTTAGCTGACAAACACTCCGTTCAGCTGGAAGTTGATGGAAAGGGAACTTTTCCAAGCTTGAATCTTCTGCATCACTTGGTTCTTTACAATGGAACAGCACTGGATTGTCATGAATAGACATGGGCACGTACTGAAAGAGCAGCTTTACTCATATTTTTAATACATCTGCTGTGGTTTCTAGTAGGAATGAATGCCTTGTAAGTCGTACTCTGGGGGAAAAGGTCTGGTGCGCCTGTTTGAGGAACTAGATGCGAGCCACATCAGAGTTGAGCTGAACACGGCAGGATTTGGAATCTTATTTCCTGATATTTGGACATCTGGCTTCTGATTGGCTAGAAGTAACGTGACTCTATCGCTGACTCTCATTGCTCTGCAGCGTTGATGTTTTATCTCCACAAATAACACAAGCCTGGAAGAGCTTCTGCTGTGTGGTAGAGTTGCTAATGCTAATGGTTAGCTTCTACTAGACAAGAAGTTCTCTGATGTTTCCTGGACGCTAACCCCGGCTTTCCACAGGAGCCGTCAGCAGCACGTTACTGCAGCAGCACTTCTTGCTCGCGTAAGCTGCTGCTTGGTCATTCCCACGAGACGCGAAGCAGCAGGGGAGCAGCTGTCACCGACCGAGCACGAAGTCACACGAGTGACTTCGTCAGTAAACACAACAACAAGCAGGAGAAAACTACAACATGGTTTGTGTTTTATGTTCTGTCCGTTTTATAATCGCCAATACGGACCTGAAAAACAAAGGAGACCGCTAGCTAGGTGATAACTTCTCACGGGGCCGCAGTTAGTAACCTTTTTTAAAAGTAAAGCAGCCGGAAGGCATTACGTTCTTTATTCTGAAAATCTCGGGAGCTTCTCTCCATTTCTGCGTCCGATTTCCTGTCTTTCCTTCCCCCAAAAATGTCAAACTTGACCCGTTTCAGAGGCGTCGCGCGTAGAAAATAGAACCGGCGCGTAAAGGCCGCGACATGCTGCTCCTGAGACGCGGCCGACTCGCGCTGCTGACGGCTCCAGTGGAAAAGGTTCTGTTGACCACAGCGGTTCCTGTCAGCAGCTATGACGTGCTGCTGCAGTAACGTGCTGCTGACGGCTCCGGTGGGAAGAAGGGGTAAAACAACAACAGCCTTCCCCGTCGTGAGTCAAGATGGGTGAGTCCATGAACGCTAAGTGACAGTCTGGCGTGAATCCGTCAGGATTTTCAAATCCTAGAGTTTCACCGTCTATTTTCTATCAGAAGCTAATGCAGGAGGTAGGTGTAGGAGACTATTTTCATGTTCACCCTGCATGGAAAAACTCTGAGTGACCCATTATAATCAGAAATAGTAATAAAAAAAACTTTGTAAATGAAGTTGACTTTTAATTTCTGCAAACATACGCTGTTCGGTTGGCTATGAGTAAGTTAGTGAATAATTATAACTTTTACACTAAAACGTCCTATTGAGGGTTGCATAAACAGAAAACAGAATCTTGCCGTGCACGTGGCCAAGATGTAAATCTGAGTGATGCATGGGGTCATGTGCTTCCTTCTGCCTGTTACCCCTGAGCAGCCATTTCTACAACAAACTCTGTTTTTGCTGTTTATTTGCAGGTCATCTCTCTTTTCTTGAAACCCACAATTAAAGCAGTGTTCGTAAATGCAAATGAGTCCATTTTGGAGGAGGGAATACCATCAGTTTGACAATATTTCTGCCCTCCCAATCTCCTAAAGAGGGAAATGATTTAGGAGGAGGACACAAATCTTTAGTGACATGGCAGGAACTGTAGAGCGCTTTGCTTCCTCCCTTGTTTCTCATTCTTCCTTTTCTCGTCTTTTTAATGCCTCCCTCTGACTCTTTAAGTCCCAGATTTACCTTGATCCTCCCTTTTTGTCCCGTCAGGGTCAAAGGGCCAGGAGTCAGGAAAAAGATGCTGAAGGAAAAGATCTATTTTCTTGTCTTCTCGTTGGAAACAAATGCGGTGTTGGGACCACTGATCACTGCTCTAATTGAGTTTTGCTCTCCTTTTCTGGATTACGAAAAAGGGGCCTTGGAAATGAAAGGTCAAATTACCTCTGCAGCCAGGCAATAAATAAGTCAAACAAGGTAAGAGGTCCGTGCCGGGGTACGTTAGTGGAATATTCAATTAGTGGAAAAATCAGGACGCACTTCCGTACTGTACTTGAAGTCATGAAAGGAATAAAACTGTCTTTTATCAGCTAGTCTCGTCGTTTTAAGGCTATTTATTTCAAAAAAAGCATTGAAACTTTGCATGAATCTATAAATTCTTATATCCACAACTATCGATACTATGGCAGAAACCCAGAGGCTTTAAACACTCTAAATGTGTGATTTTATCCACTATGTGAGAAACCACATTGTCCATTGAGTGCGATACAAAGAAAGGAAATGGGCATAAAGTAAAGCTGCAGTCTGGACTGGAAGCACAGAAGGTGGCCGAGCAGGGCACAGAACAAGAGAATGAGAGAATGCTCTACACCCAGCGAGCCACAATGAGCGCTTTGTGACATAATGCCCTCCACGCAGCAGATTGTGGAAAATACTATGAAATTTACAAGTTTGCATATCCAGCAATAACAACTGACGTCTCGAGCAGGACTGTATATTCCACGTATCTGGACGCGGCTCATGTTTGGGGGGTGGTGTAAGGAAAACATTGTCGAGTGGTTATTATATTCTCATCATGTCCTGGGAAGTCATTACAGCGTGGCACAACCCACGGTAAACACTGAGAAACTCAGCAAGAAGGCTGAGAAGAAGTCAACGCTACAGATGAAGCGAGTTCAATTTCTGGTTTTAATTGAGGTTTTGCTTTTTCTGCTTAAGCATGTATTTGGTCGCCGCGTGCCACCAGGCCCACAGCCTCCAAGCATCTTTGTGGAGCGCCAAAACAGCAGTAAGAAGAGGTTGTTATAAGCTGCTATCCAGATAATAGTAACCTAAATGTGGTGCTAAAAGCACGACAGGTGGGTCGCATGCAAAACGTTTCCTTTCCACTGCTGAACGCATGTTTCTCCTTGTTTTTTTAATTGCTCCAAGCAAAAGAGCCCCCCGCTGCCCACCCCTTGTACATTTTACAATAACTTATAAAGAAAGGTGTGAGCGATGGAGCTAGGGACATTTTGGAAATGTTGCACGTCTGATTTGTTTACACAAGTGTTTAATAACAGATGAAAAATACAATTTCACGTGCAATTAAAAATCATGCAAATTTCATACAATATGTTTAGATGCAAGATGTGCACGGTGGATAGAAGATGATCAAATGCATACATGTGCTCAGATACATCATGTGATTTCTAACCAGCTCAATCGCATATCCCTAAAATGATATATCCAAAAGAGCTATGAACAGAATGTGTGTGTGCATGCATGTGTGTGTGTGTGTGTGTAATGTGCGCATGCATGTCCATACGTGTCCATCTCTCCTCCAAATGTGGTTTTGGGCCACGTGTGGCCAAACAGTAAAATGTTGAAATTGGAAAAAATATTAGCCGTCTTTCTTTTGAATAGCAGTGAGATAAGCGCCCTTTAGCAATGAAGCCGGTGGAGTTTAAGCTTATTATGAATACCTCTCAGAGCGCAGAAGCATGTACTGGAGAAATCAAAGGGAGTAATAGGCAGGTAAGCCAGTGTCATTTTAAGAAGGAAGTCAGTTGTGAAATTGTAAAAATGGCGAGGCCCCCCGCTGCCAATCCGCTTCCTTCAGAGCCCTCCCCAGAAATGACTTTTAATAGCAGAGGCTATCGCTGATCTGGAAAAGTTAGAGGCCTGTGAGGTGAAGAGAAAAAAATAAAGCCCAATGCTAATCTCTTGGATAATAATAGGAGCGTTTATCTCTTTGATTAAACAGCTCTGAGATTCACAAGAATGTGCGATTCTAAGCTTCCTAAAGCCCGCTGGGCTTCGCAGAGCATTCCTCGTGGTTTCATGTTTAATTGGCTGTAAAAACCCGCTCTCATATGCTGGATTGAAACTATTAAAAAGGTCACTTTTTTTTTTGCGTGTTTAGGACGCAGGAGCTGCTCGTCGAGTTTGAGAACTCTTGCTTTTAGAAGATCAGATGTGAGTTCATGTTCAGCTGTAAAGCTCGTCTGCAGAGATCTGTTGTAAAACTGATACCGCAACACGGGTGATCCAAGGCAGCTCAGACGCTGCACACGTCCTGAAAACACACTCTAAACACCCACGGGCTGAGTTTTTCTCCCCTGAATATTCATCCATGTTTCCACATCATCTGCAGGTTTCCTAATCACAGTCACTTCCCCTTTAATCACAGGGCTCTAATTAGGTCCTAATAAACCATTTTGCCATCCTCATGGAGCCCCTGTGTGTCACTCACACATCAAACCATGAAACACTATATTAAGGGGCTGCCAGCCTCCAGCAGCAGCCGTACAGATACTGCAGGCACACCCTCTTACTCTAATTGAAATGATCGAAAGCTGTGCCTACACGTGAGTCTTGGCTGAGCCTTAAACCAGCGGTCTGAAACTCAGAGGTGCAAGCGCCAGCGCTGAGGCTCTACTGGTTTCTCTGATGTTGGATAATTGTTTAAACCTGAGAGGATACGGCACAACCGTCACGCTGCTTGTTCCGAGAGAGAGGAAGGGGGGAAAAAAACGTTCTCCTGTGTCTTTTATTCCAATTCAGTCCACTACGGGCTTTGGGGAAAGCCTCAGTGATCTCGTGTTCATGGTGGAGAACCAGTGTTGGGGATGACGATCGCTGACCATGAGTTGATAATGATGACTGTTTAATTAGAAGCCTTTCTTTGGCCTGGCCACAACCCAAACTCCTCCACCCTGCAGATGGTAACCAATAAATTTAGCTTTTCTCAGGATGAGGAGGAACATTGTACTCCCTAAAGCCAACCCCTTAACCAAGCACAAAGCCTCTCCTCTCGCTGAAATAAAACCAAAACCATGGCGCATAAAAAAGCTGGTGACGTCAAACTGCATCTCCGTTGTTGTTTTTTTGGGTTTTTTTTTTGTTTAAAAGCACTTTTGTTTCTACTTTTAGTGTTTTTGCTGACTCAAGTTGTTTGGATCAACTCTCCTAAAAGACAGAAAATACCATCAATAAAACTTATTTGGCGCATCATTTCAGTACCAGATGAGGATTTTGCATACGAGTAGAACAGAGACGGTAAATGTTCAAGCTGCATGCTTCCAAAAGGACATGGTGGGAAGGTTGGGGGAGTCCCGAAACCTCTTTATCGACTCTATTCTTTAACCCTCTGGAGACAGGCGTTGCAGATTTGCTACAGTTAAAACCTACCTGCTTACTACGGTTACGCCACGTGCGTATTTCATGAGAAGTTTTTTAAACTCAGAAGTACCCCTGAAGGGTTTCGTTGTTCGTCCTTTTATCGAAACGTATTTTGAGCCTGAGAGGGTTAAAGCAGCCGCTTGGCTAGATTTACACACCTAAGTATTTTTAGTTCCAGATTTTAAAAGCAGAAAAGACTGTTTTTCAGGAATGTGAACGACTAGAGTCCAGTGGTTGGGCAGACAAATGAGCTTTGACAATGAACATCTATTGCAAATAAGTTACATACGATGGTAAAATGCTTCAGAAGGTCACAAAAATCCCACAAAAGAACACAATCCTTTTGTTTTTTTTTTTTTGTTTTTTTGCAAAACCTGTACATTATTGCTCATCTCTAGTTGTTGACATCATCTACGTATGATCATTCACCTATCCTATCTGGAAGAATTAAAACAAACCATCTTGATGTTCCTCTGACAGGTCTCACCCTCCCATCTCCGTCCATCTTCACCTGCCTGTCAATCATCCCCCTGCAGACAAGCTCCCTGCAGTTGTGTCTTTACCCATAATGCCTGGCAGAAAACATCACTCTGTGTTGTGAGTGAGCATCTTGTGTGTGTGGGTGGGTGGCGTGTGCCAGAGTGGCTGTCCCCTCCGACCGTCAGAGAGCCTCATGGGAAATTTACCACCGAGCCAAACCGCAGCTTCTCTGTCATTTCAGCAAATTTCTGTTGTGTGTTTTTTTTTAAGTCTCACTCAAGATGGAGATTATCACAGATGTCACTTTCTTTGGTTTCAGTGTGCGAGCTCTGACTGCGGCTCGCTTTGCTCATAAATGTGCAGCTGAAGGTTCCTTAACCATCATTTAAGACCAAGTGAAATGTTTGCAACGCTCCCAACAAAAGTGTGAATGTTAAATTATGGATCTGCTGAAATAAAACAACTGACTGGTAGCTCAGTGCGGTTTTACGTCAACGTTTTCAGCGTCAATCCTTCTCTTTTTATCGCACGGAAAAGGTGCAAACGCTAAAAGTTATAAAATATAGAAAGAAAATGATATTATGTGAACAAAGGAAAAGTCTGACGTTCTAATTTTAAACGAGAGGAACCTGATGCAACATGCTCACTGACATCATTATTTGTGCAGAGTACTAGAGAGTGTGCTCTTAGATCGCCTTTTCACCAACACGCTCTAAACACCCCCCCCCCCCCTTCCATTTACTCAGAGCGTGTTTGAAAGGATTACAGAAACAGACAAAGAGCAGCATGAGGACAGAGACTGGGAAAAAGCTTGTTGTCGGAGTCGAAGCCTTCTCCTCGTCGTATACATTAAGAGCAAATCCTCTCATCACGACCAGGTTAGCGCAGAGAGAAAAGGATTCAGAGAAGAAACAAAAAGGCCGGCTTGAATAGACGCTATGGGTAACTTCATCAGAACTTCAGCCACAGGAACATTAGCATCCTTCCCTCCCCCCTCTTTGTCACTTTGATTTATTTTTGGCTCCGTGCGTTAGCGTTTTCCACAGGAAAAACTGTTGGGAATTCGATTTCTGGCTCAATACCGCCTTTCTTTTCCATAACTTTCTGGCCTGGTTTAGATGTCACAGTAGCTGCTCCATGATGCAAGTGGGCGATCAGCATTTGTTTCCATCCAAGCGCTCTCTCTCTCTCTCTCTCCCTCTCTCTCTCACACACACACACACACACACTAACTCTCTCTCTCTCACACACACACACACACTAACTCTCTCTCACACACACACACACTAACTCTCTCTCTCTCTCACACACACACACTAACTCTCTCTCTCTCACACACACACACACACACTAACTCTCTCTCACACACACACACACACACACACACTAACTCTCTCTCTCACACACACACACTAACTCTCTCTCCACACACACACACACTAACTCTCTCTCACACACACACACACTAACTCTCTCTCACACACACACACACACACTAACTCTCTCTCACACACACACACACACACACACTAACTCTCTCTCTCTCTCTA